>NC_135877.1:12625899-12808399 GCF_031162955.1 Sander vitreus
TTAGTTGCAAAAGATCGTAAAGTGACAATTATTTACATTATCTTTAACAGCTAAAGCCCAATGATTGAGTTTCAATGAAACATAATCCATTGTTTCATTTCATTAATCTTGTACGTTTATGTGCTCAGTTTCTTTGTTCACTAAGTGAATCCACTTGCTTGAATGCCTCACTAGGAGCCAACTTTCCCATTAAGGAGGATAAAGTCTTAAAATGGAAATGCATTGTAGTTGTGCAGTAATTTATAACCGCGGATATACTGTTGATGGCAGAGCCGTCAGGTTATAAATCTGTCTATTTCTCTCTCCAACTGATGTCTTTTTTTCTCTTCAGAGTACGTAACAAGCCAATCTGTCACTAGTCTGTCCTGTTCTCCTCTGCCTGTCTTTCTACTACAGTTTTATTATTTCCAGAATAGAAATGTAATTGGTTGGCACTCCTAATGTACAATCAGAGGCTTTGAATCATGTTTAGTTTTCTACTTTTTGATATGTTTCCCCTCTTCATTGCTCCCTCTCCTTCTTTAATTGCTGTTTAATGATCTGTTTGATGGCCTGGCACTCACAACCTGTAATCAGCAGAGGAAAACAGGCGAGTTTCGGTTTTGCTGCATCCTTTTTTCCTTTATTTGTTCTTTCTTGCACTTGTTTCTTTTTGTTCTGATGTGTTTGGTTCTCTTCCATCTTTTGGAACATTATGCTCTTGTTCTCAGCTCCTTGTGCTTGTTTTAATCCCCTTCACTACAAAAGGAGACCTATTTTTTCTCTGATGTATATTCAGCTTAAGATAACTGGTTTGCAAGGCTTCAGAGAGGTTCAGAAAACCCTTGTTATTTGAATAAAACCTCTAACTGAAGCGCATCTTTTATTGCTTCTATTTTCCAATCTCTCCCTCAGTCTCTCACAAGGGAGAAGGAAAAATCAAAAAGGAAAGAGGAAGACAGCCAGAGTCGGAGAGAAGAGGGCAAGAAAGGCAAGTACAGAGAGAGAAAGAAAAATGGAGAGAAAAGAGGGAGACGGAGAGCGAGGCGCCCTGATTTAAGCTTGTAAGACACAAGTGTCAGAACTGCGTGCCCCTTTTTTGTCATACTTAGCCTTCAACATGTCTGTCATACACAACACACACAAACACACACACACACACACACACACACACACACACACACACACACACACACACACACACACACACACACACACACACACACACACACACACACACACACACACACACACACACACACACACACACACACACACACACACACACACACACACACACACACACACATTGGCACATTGTGGATTAATCTCATTGCTGAGGGATCAAAGTGGCTGTCTCTGGTTTATGGAAGCACACCAAACAGGTGTGTTGCCATAAGCATGTGTACACACATTTGTGTGGGAGGATGTATTTTTATGCACGTGTGTGTGTGTGTGTGTGTGTGTGTGTGTGTGTGTGTGTGTTCCTCTGGGAGTGAAAGCTTGTAAGCAGTCACGCTGTCTCATCTGGTTTTCTAAGTGACTCTGTGTATATATGTGTGTGTATCTTATTTCTGAAGGCAACGTGCACTTCTTGTACTTCTTATGTTTGTGATGGGATAGCTGCAATGCGTGTGTGTGTATGTGTTTGTGTGTGTCTTTAACACGTGCAGACGTGCTGTCGTTCCATTGAAAAAGAGATCTTTGACTACATGCACACAAACAGAGGCGCGCAAAAGACACACACAGACAAACACCATTGATTAGTTTCAGTATGCAGTGACAACAGTGAAGACACTGACAGTAAGAAATACCAGCCTGCCAGACAGAAATCAGTCAATAATGACATTTCCAGACAGATGTAGGCTTAGAATGGAGAGATGGATGGAAAGAGGCAGGAAGGATGCAGAGAATAAGAGATGAAAAAGGGTAAAAGGAGGGCCAGAGCGATGATGGCAGGAGTGAAGGAAGGGATGGCGGAAGGGGTGCAGGGAGAGGTTTTAGGGTTAGAGGGAGGCTTGGTGGGAGAGAACAGCGCAGCAAAGGCGAAATAAATTGGATTTATAGTGTTCACCTTGAGAGATCAGCCAAGGCTCTTACTGCAGGAGGCTGAAGACATCGCAGATACTTGGTGTTTCTGCAGACTCTCATTATAGTCTGATTGTACATGTGGCGCAAAACACAGTGTGTGTGTGTGTGTGTGTGTGTGTGTGTGTGTGTGTGTGTGTGTGTGTGTGTGTAACAGACTTAAATTATCCTCATTCTAGAAGCTAAATCCACTAACAGCTTCATTTTGATATTCTTTTGGGCTAATAGAAGATCCCTTTCCAGTAAATCCAAAGAGATTTTGGCATTTTTAATGAATCACTACCAAATACCTGATTTGTCAGAGCCTGAGGCAGCCTCCCCCACACAGAGAAAACAACTAAAATATCATATTTTATTTCCCTACTGAAGCAAAGAAAAGTAATAGTACTTACTTTGTTGCCTATTTCTGGAAGCCCTGACCATTTGCATTGCCAAAATAATTGTCAAGTGCATCACCGCCCTTCTTTCTCCACAGCAGGGTCTTTTCATTGTGACGCGTCTGTGTTTTCTTAATAAATAAATGACCTTTTTAAGCATCATTAGCGTTACAATCTCCATAACAACCTTGCAAATAAACAGAAATCAGTGTCTCGCTGTTTTATGTTTCAAAACATTTGCTGCAACAGATGAATTCTGATTTTGATGTTAATAAAAACATATAGTTCTGGTAGTCTGATAATGACCAGTAAATCAGTGCAGAAGGTGAAGAATGCTGCGTGAATGCAGGGGATGAGGACATAACATCAGTAGCTGTACATTCAATATGTACTGCAGTCTGAAATATTGATGGATGAGCGGAAGGAGCGAGGGAGACGGGAGAGGAGGTAATATAATTTCTTTGGGATTTCACGCAGTTTCGTTGGCTGTTGTTGTTGGACAGCTGTCTTTCTCCTCTTCGCCTCTTTGCTTTACCTCCTTTTCTCCCTGCCATAAAAACATTTCTGCTTCTTTTCATTTTATTATCCTCCCACTGCCCTTTCCCTCCAAAACAGATTTATAACTCTTGCCCTGACCTCTTTCCTATCTTTTCTTCTCCTCTTTTTGTCAGTTTTCTTCTCCTCTCATCTCCTCTCCTGCCCGTCCTTCCTCCTCATACCTCCTTTCTTGTCCTTTCCTCTCGCAACAAACAATATTTCTTGTGGAGAGACCTCTAGCTCACTATGTAAACCATGCGCGCCATGTAGGCGTCCTTGGCAGTGGCCTTGGTTTGAATCAGACCCCTGCAGCCCTTTACTGGTGCCATCCCTTCTCCCCCCTTCCACTTTTCCTGTCTATCTGTACTTTCCCATAAAAATGCATAAAAAGCCCAAAAATAGGGTGACCAGACGTCCCCGGTTTCGGTGACCTGTCCCCGGCTGGAGCTGTCCCCGGAAATGTCCCCGGTTTTCACTGTGACTGACAGACCCGAAATTGGAATGAAATAGTCGTGCACCCTACACGCGTACAGGCTCAAGACAGCCAGAGCAAGCCTCAGAGCTCAGAGATGTTCTAGAATGCCCATTTTACAATGCTAAAATTACTGTTTATTTACATGGAGTCTGGTGGGTTTAGTGAACGCAATTTCGCGGACTTTTTATGTTTTAAAAAAGGATCTTACTCTTTAACAGAAAGGTCGACCTCCTTAGAAATACTTTCCATAATGTTGTCAGACACTTAGAATATTAATCTGAGTCTGTCAGTGGCAAAACAGGCACTTTTATGAACGTAAAAACAAGCTGTACAATTGACGTCCTATTAACTTACATTGTAGCTTGTTTCGCCGCTGCCGACTGCAGCGATCTCGTTTAATACTGGACCAATGTCAAAGGAAAATATTTCCTCAATAGTTTTAATTGTATCCGATACAAAATGAGCTGTTGCAGAAACAGGCCCAGCGTGAAGCAATAAAGCAAAAGCTGTCAGATAAATGTAGTGCAGTAAACATTACAACTAACCCTCTGAGGTGTAGTGGAGTACAAGTATGAAGTAGCAGCAGGGGCGATTCTAGGATCAGACCTTTAGGGGGGCTCAGCCTAATGAGAATGTGACATGGATATGGCGCATGCAAAAGTGTTAACCCCATTGCTGTGACAAATTGCAAGAAAATTAACATTGAACTTACATGAAATGTTATCATATTTGCATTCTGCATAAATCTCCGCACACCCATTACTCCCAATATCTCACAAACTCTTCACTCAACACATGCATCGGTACAACAAGCGGTCCCTGAGTAATCCGGTTTTGAAATTGCAACATAATTTCTACATGATCTACAAAATTATAATGTATTCTCATGTAAACTATTTATGTCAGCACAGATATTTTTTGTAAATTGCTTAGCCAGTGTATTCCACCATAATGGTTATTATAGTGCCAGATTCCAGACAATCCCACTTACTTACATATATCCCACTTACAAATATGAATATATATTTCTATTGGTATGCTTCCTAGTGACATTAATGCAAAAATATGAAGAAAAAAACTATTCCACCTGTGTGTGCATGGTTAAAATTCTGAAGTGCAAATTAGCTCAGGCTACAGCACAAATATTCCCATCCATCGATGGATGAATGAATAATGATGAAAAAACAAGTCTAACCTCTGAATTTCTTTTCAAAGTGCACCAGATTGATGCATTTAAACGTTAAAATACACAAAATTTTCTTACAGGGGAGCATGCCCATGGACCCCCCCCCTAGGGGAGCTTGTGCCCCAGTGCAGCTCTAGGTCTAGTGTCCCCATTTTAAGTTTACAAAGATAAAAAATTACCTGTTTTGGAGGTATTTACGCTTCTCAGCTGAAAATGTCCCCGGATTTGAAATCTGGTCACCTTACCCAAAAAATTATCTTAAAAAAACCCAGAATTGTATATATTTTTCTATCGTGATGTCGTGAAAGTGGCATGTTCAATTATGTTCAGTGATGTAAGTGTACAAGCATGGAAAAAGTAAAAAAAAAATCTTCTTTATTAGGAAGGATTTTATTTATTTAAAGTTTACTTTAAGTAAAAAGTTTAAAAAGTTTTTTTTAATCCAAATTAAAGGTGTAAGGATTGATGGTGTGGTATGTTGTACAGACTGAAAAGCCTGACTTGACTATAAACTTAACCCACAACCCGAACAATACGTTTTAGAAACACTCTGTATATATTCTGTATGTAAGTCTTACATTAATCAAGTCTGGTTGGACATGTACTGCATTGGAAGTTACACCTCAAAATTATCCAAACACATACCTGTACCAGAGAGACGTGCATGTGTGGGGTAGGAAAAGAGAAAAGACTCCTAGAGAGCAGTATAGTGAGTAAGAGATGTGTGTTAAATCTCAGTAAAGCAGAACAGCGCAGTGTAAAATAGGCTTTAATTCATCCAGATTGGGATTTCAGACCCGACACCCTGCTGTTACACACACACTGTCAGCACATTCCTCCAGCTGGCTGCGACGCACACACACACCTGCATACTCCAAACACAATGACGACACACATGCCCGCAAGCACACATGAGGCTGGGAAGTAAAGGAGCATGTGCATATTTAATGTATGTATATCACAAAGAAAATATGTCTCTGTGTGTGTTTTACGAGTGTGTGTGTACATATGAAGGTTGCTTCAGATGATTTATCAGTGGGAAAGATGCTTGTTGGAGCCGTGCAGGGCAGATGTGTGTATCTGTGTTCAGTTCCGTTTGTGTACTTTCTGTGTTAAATGTATATTGATGTGTGTGCCCATGCACGTGAATTTACGTGAGATCAGTGTGTATTTACATGTTTGTGGTTGCTGCATGTGGTTTTATGTTCATATTATACATATTAATGTGTGATTATATAATTTCTATAATAAGAGTGTGCTCTTGGGCACACACACAGAAACACACAAATTAACAATACACATCAGGGAATGAAGGTTAGCATAGTGTTAGAGTAAAGAAGACATATACAACCAGCTGGTGAAAACTATGGCACAAAGATGGATAGACTCTCACACAACTACATTACAGAGTGTGTGTGTGTGTGTGTGTAAAGCAATAAGAGAACTAAAGGGAGGAAACAAGAGAAGGTGAGAAAGCGAGACAGAACGTCAGTATTCCAGCTGTATTTGGTATATATTTCTGCATGGGAGTGAGAGTGTGCATGTGTGTTCATATATTCTATGTCTGTCCAAGAAACCTAGGAAACATGCCGTATCATATATCATGTCTTACAGTAACATTAAACCCTACACCGATGTAAAACTGGGCAACAGGTCAGACATCAAACCCCAAAGAGTTACGGCAGCCTGTGTGTGCAGAGACAGTTTCACTTGCATTACACCGAGATATATGGATGCAGGACACAGCCACCTTAAACATCTCATGGTTTACATGTGGGAGAAAGCATGAAGCGAATTACGTATTTGCTGACCAAACCCTAATGTCTTGTGAAAAATATGAGCAGTGGCATCATGTACATAACTCACAGCAAGACATCTAGCAGCTACCTGAAACATGTAAACGTTTCACTGAGGGGAAACAGACACACATACACAATATTCCAAATATGTTGGAAGAATATCTTACTGCAGCCTGAAAAATATCATGTATTATGCAAAGGCAGAGGATGAAAGTGCTGTATTTGTTTCAGTATAATCAAAAGTGAATGCAAACATTTTTCATAAGCATCTGCAGGTGATTCATGGAGCCTTTAAAGGAGGAATATCCAGTGTGTTCTGGAAGCTACTTTTGATCAGAAAACAACCAGTATACAGATGGAAACAGGAGAAAAAGCATGGTATGAAAAGTGTTGCTGAGACTCAAAAGACAAACAAACTGCTGGCCAACAATAAATAAATAATAGCTTCAAAAACAAGCAATAATAATGATACAGAAAAACTGTTTGAGCAGAGGTAGTAACAAACTCTTCTGTAAGGAGATTTAAACGGTTTATTTAGCGGTTACTGTACCAACGTGTGATGCAAATTTATGCCCGTTAGAATAACGTGCATTCTGAAAGACTTGTGCTGACACAACAATATTAAAAGCAACCTATTCTATTTAATTTAGCCACTTTTTACAAATATGAGTGGTAATTTGCCTTTGGCTAGACAAAAAACAAAGGTGAACACAAGAAATACCGCAAGAGAAACTCAACTGAGCTTTCAATATCTCTGAAGATACACAACTTCTAGAAGTGGTGTGTTAAGAACTAAACAACTTACTGTCAAATGGAAAAGGTCTAATAAACAATTTGCAATCACATACTGAATGCATACGTCATAAATATTTGTCTCATGGCCGAACATATTGTTTATTTACATTTGTCGTGTATTTACAGTACCACCAGGGTCGATCAGCAGAGTAAATATTTGAGCTCTGGACAGTAATAGGTATGATCTGTGTATGGAAACACACAGTCACACCACAGCTGTGTAGTGATCTTAACCACAATGGATTTATACACATACATACACACATACACATGCATAGTATGCCACTGGGACAGTGAGGTTAAATAATAGCTCAGATTGAAACATCCTACTGTAGACTGTTAAATCAAACCATGCATGTGTGCATGGTGGTCTGTTTGTATGTGTGTGTTTGTATGTTGTTATTATGCACTTGTGTGGCCTGTATGTGTTGGTGTGTGTATGTACATGAAGTAAGGATGAATGTGTGTGTCCACTCATGTGTGTGCCTGTTACATAAATATTCATCATGACGTCTGTATATTACTTAAAAAGGAACATTGGACAAGTCAGACGTCAATAAATCAATCACAGCGTGCTTGCACACGTGCACACTCACACATCCAAATTCACATACGAAAACAAGGCCACGCATTCTGAAGCGCTGACGTTTGTAATAATCACACGGGTCGTTACTATGGCAATAAAATGGCCAATAACCTGCTCACCTGGCCTGCGAATGGACATGCTGCTGGACACACACACTCTTGTCTCTCTTTAAATAACATAGAAATGCTACGTTGGTAGAAAACGTCGAAGTCGGAGTGCAGGAAAACTAAATCACAGAGCATGCCCTTATTTTCCCATCATGCCACAGTAAAAGATAGTCCCACAGCGTTTATAAACAGGGAGGACATGCTAACACGGATATTCTCCTTGGCTTCTATTTCAACCCAAAGCGTCATTCCACTAAATTAGACCTCTTAGTAAGGTCTCAGTGAGGATGTAACATAGCAGAAAATACAAGGAGTCATTGGACTGCTGGACTCCTCTTAGCTGCACTTAAAATTCAAACCTATCTATTAAAATTACATTAAAATGTATACAGAGTTAAGGCGTACACATGAGTGTGTGCGGGTGTCTGTGCATGTAATCAATCATATGAAGAGCTAGACAGCAGTACATGGTTGTTGCATTAACACACTATTTACTTCTATGGCTTTAAAGTGCAGAGCGAAAGAGGGTGGAGATAGAAGGAGAAAGGAGAGAGAGAGGTAAAGAGAGGAAGAGGAAAGAGAGAGTTGATGAGGTGTCGGGTGAAGATCATGTCAATGTGACCAGTGACCACCTTCCTGGAACACTGAAGCAACATGGGAAACTACTGGAGATATCATAAGAGCTGCTAATTTCAGGGGAAGTGTTGAAGGTTGTGTCTGAGTAACTGAGAACTGGTTGGAGACTTTATACTGTATATGTTGACTACTGTGCCACCTGGCAAATACAGTAGGTGAGGGTGAAACAATACAGGAAAGTAAATACATTGTAAAAATGGCTAAAAGGTTTCATTTTATTTTTTGCCATGACATTTGCATGGCTCTATGGATAGCAATATCAGTCTGTTGGTCCAGACTGAAATATCTTAACTTAACTTAACTACTGGATGGAAAGCCATTAAAGTTACTTACTTACAGACCATAGAAATATCGCATACACATTCATGTTCCCCCCAGGAACTTCTCCTCTGACTTCTCCTGTAGCATCATCATCAGGTCAAAATATTTATCAAATTCTTTGGTTTATGACCAAGTACCTGCAAAACTAATGGCATCAGCCTCAACTGTACTAATTACCAAATGCTGCCATGCTAACAAGCTAAACTAAGTCTTCATATTTACACTTCCATTGCAGGCATATTAGCATGCTGATGTTGGCAATTCAAAACAACACTGTGCAAATACAGCCTTACAGAGCCGCTAACTGAGCCTTAGACATAGTCTTGTTTTCATATCACTGCATATGAGTGTTTGTAAATCCACATAAAAGGATAGAAGATGAAGAGATAAAATGATTTTTTGGCACACAAATATGTAGGTAGAAAGACAGAAAGCCATTTTTTTGTCAGTGGCGTGTTTGTGTCTTTGGAAACATGACAAATGACATAAGTGTCCAACAAAGATTGCACCCGTCAATATTCATGTTCAGCTGTTTTACATGTTAACATAAGTAATAATAACAAGTAATAAAATGTGTGTCTTACTTCATCTCCAGGACCTCCTCCAGGTGTTTCCGCCGCTCGGCCCGCAGGGAGGTCAGGTGACCTTCCTTCTCGGCCAGTGAAAGTTGAGTTGATGACAGCTTAGCTTTCATCACGTCCAGTTCCTGTTTCACCCTCTCCATGGCAACCAGCAGGTCCTCCACCTGACACACACACACACACACACACACACACACACACACACACACACACACACACACACACACACTGTAAGACATTTTAAGGATGACTTCTACTTTATCCAACTTCTGTCTCAATCTGATATTTTTCAACTTTTTAATTGGCAATTGCTTAAAACAGTGATGTGATGTGTCTCTCTCTCTTTCTCCGTCTGTGCGCGTACAGCTACTGTGCATTTGAAATGATTTAATAATGTCTCTGTTTTTACATGAGATGCTCGATTGCAGAACATCAAACGTGTCATTTTTCTTCTCCATGTTTTCTTTCCTCTCCATTGTTAATCTTTCTCTTCTCTGATATCTATTTAATCTATGTCTCTCTCTCTCTGGCTGTATATCAGTTTGTCAGTTTAATGTCTCTGAGGTCAAAGTGTCGAGGTCACTGTGATTCTCACAACCCGACGATGACCTGGCCTGCCACTACACACACACACACACACACACACACACACACACACACACACCTACCTTCTCTTTGGATATTATTTATTCCCTGTTTGTTACAAGTAGTTAAGTAAAGAGCGCAAAAGTGTCAGACAAAGAGGGGCTAAAAGAGAAAGAGTAACAGTAACGAAGATAAATGTATTTCCTCTGAAAAAAATAGATGGCATCAGCAGAAATAAAAAAGTAAAACCCCTGATGAGCGGAATCTGAAATCAGCTCCTGTTCTTATGTCTTGCCGTCATTACTCTCTTCCAGACTTACGTAATATTGGGCAACCCAACAACTTCTCCTTTGCCCCCATAATCTTCAGGTTGTTAATCTGAGAAATTCCAAGCCATCTTCTGGCTTTACTCAACCACTATATGCCTTTGAAGACTATAGACATTGGTGGAGTTTACAGAGTCCTTCTCTGTTGCTATTTCAACAAATATTGTTTTACATTTCCAATTGGATTTTCACTGCTTAAAACATAGGGCTGAGATAGAAAATGTGAATAAGAAAGGAATAGAGACAAATAATACATCATATTTTTCCAAAGGCATTGCTGGGTACAGCAGGTTTGCCATAACGTTAGCATGAATGAATGAATGAACAAATCAATGAGTCTGATCCAGATTAAGAAACCTTTTGTGCACCTTTCAAGAAAGTTTTACCAGTTTACCGGCACACTTAAAGGTCCCATGGCATGAAAATTTTAATATTAATATGAGTTCCCCTAGCCTGCCTATGGTCCCCCAGTGGCTAGAAATGGCGATAGGAGAGCCCTGGGTATCCTGCTCTGCCTTTGAGAAAATGAAAGCTCAGATGGGCTGATCTGGAATCTCCTCCTTATGACGTCATAAGGAGGAAGGTTACCTCCCCTTTCTCTGCTTTGCAAACACGTAAAGTGGCAGTTGGTCAAGGCCACACCCCCACCCTCCACCCTGCCCCCCCTCTCTCCTCCTCAATAGCATTTAAAGCTACAGACACAGGAATGGCACATCCTAAGGAATGCTCATTGTAGGACTGGCTCTAGTGGCTGTAATTCTGCACCAAGGCTGAATTTCAGGAAAGAGACTTCAGATACAGTATTAGGGGACCATTAGGCCTATATAAAAGCATCCAAAAAGCAGCATGTCATAGGACCTTTAAAACGTACCAGAGGCAGTAAATTAAGATTTGCCATGATGATGTTTACCCAAATAAAAATGTGAAAAAACGTGACGGAGTGAAATGGAAAAAAAAAAAGATGAATGGTGAAGACATGAATGATGAAATGTACAGTAAAAGGCTGGTGAGTGAGGTTTGTGATGATTGTTTTGTTACCTTTGACCACCTAAAGCCGGCTGTGCTGAACTCATGCATTGGAATGTTAGAGAGCTGCATACAGAAAACAGAGGGATGGAGACAGTGAGAGGGGAGAAAAAAGGGATACAAAATGGTGGCAAGAGAGAGTATGAGACAGAAATATAAAAGAGGCAAGGAAAGAGAATGAGTACAGAAAAGGGAAAAGAGCAAAGGTGGACATAGGGAAGAAAAGATGGATCCAAAGAATAGGCACAGGGAAGAAGGGAGAGAGAGTATGAAAGTAGGAGAGAGGTGTAACAGAGGACAATATAAAGAGGAGGCAAATAGGGCATTAAAAAAGGTAATCAGGAGGAGTAAAGAGGGGGGAGATACGATTGAAACAGCAAACATGTGGGGAGGAAAAGCAGAGAAAAGAAGAGAAAGACAAAAGTTGTAAAAGTGCTCAAGTGAAAAGATAAACTGCACAGCAAAATATGAGATAGAGGAAGCAAATGAAACAAATGCTAAGCACATCAAAGAGATAACTAGATAAAAGAAAGTGCAGACAGAGCGCAAAATACTGAGCGGTCAGAAACACAGGCAGCGTTAAATATGCAATGCAGACAAGACAAAAAGAGAAGGAGAGAAGGAGAGAAGGGGAGAAGGACAGAGAAATGAAGACAGGGGAAAGGAGGAGAGAAAGGCCTTTGGCCGACATCAGAGATGTAGAGATAGAAGGATGGAGGGATGCAGGGAGGGGTGAGGAGTGATGAGTGATGAGGCCCGGCTGGAGAGAAGGAGCTGGAGGGGAGGAGGACTGCAACCCCTTCAGTCTTCTAAATGTTTGTGTGTGTACATGTAAGAGTGATTTCAACTTCATTTAATAAGAGGGAGAAAGAAAGAAAAGAAAG
This sequence comes from Sander vitreus, assembly GCF_031162955.1. Classification (NCBI taxonomy): domain Eukaryota; kingdom Metazoa; phylum Chordata; class Actinopteri; order Perciformes; family Percidae; genus Sander; species Sander vitreus. Next base: position 12,638,188 of record NC_135877.1, read on the forward strand.
AAAGAAAGGTGCACTGAGTTCAAGAATTAAAATTGTCTGCTTAATGAAAAACGGAAAGCTGGAGAAGAGAACGCCTGTTTGGTCAGATGTAGTAAATCATACTGTTGACTCATTTCTCTGTCACACACACACACACACACACACACACACACACACACACACACACACACACACACACACAGACAGACAGACAGACAGACAGACACACACCTTTCTTCAGCGATCACACATACAGTAGTGACTCATGTCTAGCAGAAAAGGTTTAGTATATTTTTCTGTGGTCTTGGTCAACCAAGTTTGCCAGACAAGCCCTATCCATGGGACAGTCCCACACGCACGCACGCACGCACACACACACACACACACACACACACACACACACACACACACACACACACACACACACACACACACACACACACACAAACCACAAACAAGATGTCAATGTATGGCTGCATACTAAAGCTGTGTGCGTGTATGTCTACCAATACTGTATGTAGTCAAGGTGTGTGTGTGTGTGTGTAAATGTGCCTGGTTTGGCTGCATTTGCACGTGTGTGTGTGTGTGTGTGCCAACACTATAATAAGCAATGTGTGCGCCTTTGAACAGGCCGTCCTCATTAAGGGAGGAAATTGTCTCCCCCTCTGTCATCATTTTATAAATCATTATGTGAAAGGCTAATTGTAGTGACGCAGTTGTAAAACGGGAACACAAAAATATTTATTTACAATTTACTTGTGTATATAGAGACACATTTCCAGTTAGAAAAACTAAGTCGCGTCCATCTGGCTCCTGCTGAATGCTATGTTGTGCTGCGCCCATGCGCTGTTCAAATAGCAGTTAGCACTTCTTTCCACCATGTTTGTGTGTGTACAGTATGTGGAACGTCGTCCTGTTTATTACTATCCTGTCTGTAAGTACCACATGGACACGTGTGTGTGAGTCTGCGCTGAAAAGGCTGAGTTAGTGTTGTTGATGTTGGGTGAGGACTGCACTGAGTGCTTGGCTGCCAGCTCCACTCGTTCACCGCACACTGTCCTTCCTCCTTCACTGAAGCATTTTAACATGGGGACGCTCTCCAGCACCCTGCCCTGGCCTAAATGGCCTCCGTTTTGTCTAATTAAAGCTGCCACATGTAGTATGTATACATAGTATGTATGTATAAGTATTTCAATATATTGCTGGCAAATTAAATGTGAGAGCTTTGTACAATTACTGTATACAGATTAAGCAACAGTCAACTTCAGGAGGATAAACATGTTGGGTGTGATTTTTCCATCTTTTCTTTACTTGGTCCAATCTTTGCTATTGTGAAAACCTTGGGCATGCATGATCTTCTCTGCAACTGTGTCTTTGCTTTGTGGATTTGTAATTAAGCCATAGGTTACTACTAGATCAGCTTGTTTGACCAAATTGCTCCAGAAACTATAGAAAACCTCTAAATATCTAAACTCAGGAACTAAACACATGCTGTTCTTTGTAGTTACTGTGGACCTGACCTACAGTAGTGAAATGATGCAAAGGAGACCTTCAGAGGTGGAAAAGGAGACTGTAAACTCCAGGCGCTTGTCTCCAATCAAATCTTCTGAGTGTTTTATGGTTATCTATTTCTGCTTTAGAAGAAGGCTACATAACAATGATGAAACAAATAGCAAGCTTTGTTCTCTCTATCTACACTCCCTCTACCCCCTGCCCATCTTGCTTTTTTTGAGTACTCTGCAAGCCAAATTACTTTACTTTGATACCACTGGCAACCATTGCTTGTTTACTATGTGAACTTAGCTGCAGACAAGTTGTAGCAGCCACAAGGTTTGCGTTTGACCGATCAGTGACTCATCAGCTCTGCGAAGTCTGCCCCGAGAGTCAGAATGTACGACCCCCTGAGCGCGGAATTTTTCGGGACCAGAAACTATGACCAAGGAACTAAATTTAGATCCTTGTTCCTCCCATCTAAATTCGAGGTTAGGTTTCTGAGATCCTGAAATGGTTGCTGGGCCCACTAGAAAGGACACTGCAGAGAAAACTGGCAATATGAGATCCATCCATCCCCCCTAGAAAAATGACAGAATCAGTCATTTCAGTAAATGCTGCAAAACAACATGTTTACATTCAAGTAACAAAGCCCTCTAGCCGCTCAAGCTACAAAAGTCGGACTTAATTTTTCCCACTTCCTATTTCTTCGTCGTCGTTCTCTTACCTCAACCATGTGGTTTTCATTACAACCATGACGAAAGCCCTCTAACCTTAACCAAGTAGTAATTTTAACCCAAACCATGATCTTTCTCTAAACCTTACCAAGTTGTTTTGTGCCTAAACCTAACCAAACTAACCATATTATTGTCACATCATCAAACTGATGTACTTTTCCACAATTATAAACTGTACAAATTATGTATTTTGTTGTTTAATTTGGTGAATTAGGGCTACATATGTGCAAAGGAATGCTTGTGACTGAATGTTTTGTGTTTTTTTTAAACATACTTTACATTACCACACACACACATTTTGTATCAGCTTGTTCAAAACTACCATTACAGCCGCATCAAGTTCCCACAGTTGAATATCCACCTCCAAAATGCTATTTCTTTTTGGTTGCATCATTACCTCAAGAGAAAAACCCAAGCTGTCGTGTACATCATTTTAAACATGTTTTCCTGTAGCACCTTTGAAACTTCAGGATTTTGACTAGAATTTGAAATAAAGTTCAGTGAGTTTGAACACGGAGCTGAAGAAAATACATTTGTTTTGTAAGCCTTGTAGTATCTTTGCCAAGAGAGTATAATTAACTATTTGCCTCCATCTGTCCATTTTTTCTTCTTTTCATCCATCTGCTTGTCTTTGCTTGTGGTCTGTCTTTCTTCTATGACACCTGTCTATTTTGAACTTATTCTACTGTGGCACCCACTAAGCAGTAAAACATGTCTCTGTCCAGAAGTAGCCTGGTAAGTAAAGGCCAGAGAGGACGGCCAACATTTAGAGGCAGTAATAACAATGGAGTCTGGCCGTTTTGCCAATAGCTACAGCGGGCCATGTTTTCTCAGGGCAGTTTTCATCCTTACAGCCCACGCTGTTTTTTCCCACTTGTCAAAACCCATCTAGGCTCTGAGGAACGCTACCCATCTCTATGGCCTCGTTAAGTCACTGGTACCCAGGGGAGCGACACAAACACACTCCCACTGGTCTGAGGTTGAATCCACTAAACCTTTCCCTTCTGAGCCTCCCTTAACACCGCTCTGAGCTTTCCTACTGTCTTACTGTAGATAAAACAGATTACAAATTGGAGTGGTCGGGCTCGTGCGCCCTTAAAGAAAAAGCTGTTTGCGGACAAAATACATGCTGTTCTTAAAATAGGGTTGTATTTACATCTCCCCCAAATGAGGAGTGACTGGGCAAACACACACAGAGCCACACCTGAATGAGCTCAGTTGGCACAGGGCATGTGTTGCCGCTACCATTAGCCCCTACTGGCATAGCAATATTCAATGTTTAGCTATGTCAGAAAGAGTTTCTATGTTGCCCTAAAGATGTTTGTCTGTGTGTGTGTGTGTGTGTGTGTGTGTGTGTGTGTGTGTGTGTTTACTTGTGCGTCTGTCCAAATGTCCCAGAAAGATAGAAAAATGAAGGAAATCATCAGAAGTAAGGACATTTTTTGTATTATGTGAACCAAAAACGTAAGCAATAGGGGTTGAGTTTAAGGAAAGTTTTGGGTCACACATTTACTGGTTGGGGGTAAGGATTCTCGTTAAACATGCAGTAACACACTTATGTGTATTTGCTACTGAGAAAGATGGTACCTGTTTCTCGGAGTGTGTGCGTGCCTGCTCCTCCTGGGCGAGCACCACCTCCCTCTCCGCTGTGATCTGAACGCTTTCCCTCAGCGCTTCCTCCAGCTCCTCAATGCGCTCCTCCTTCAGACGGAGGGTGTCCTACAGAGAGAAAGTATGAAATGTAAAGAGAGCATAAACTGTTGTGTTATCCATCCAAAAGTTGTGGAGACAAATGTACGCAAAATCACAAATGCCAACCTCATGGTGGCGCTAGAGGGAAAGTCAGTGGATCACCAAAGTCAGTAGGATTCATCATCTGGGATTGTCTGTACAAAGTGTTATGGCAATCCTTCCAATAGTTGTTGAGATAATTCAGTCTGGACCAAAGTGATGGACAACCATCCTTAGCGCTGCTAGCTTGGCTAAAAATGCCAAACATGTGATTCGATGGTTCCAGCTTCTCAAATGTCAGAATTTGTTTGCTTTATATCATTGCAACTTGATTATCTTTGGGCTGTTGGTTAGATAAAACAAGCTTTTTAGGTCTGGGAAATTTTGACGCCAGTATATACTATTTTCTGACATTTCATAGACCAAACATAAGCGTTAATTGTAGCCCTAGATACTTGTAATATACAATATCTCTTATTTCTGTGTATATATTATTTTAGGGAGGCTTTTAATTTAAGCCTACACTAGCCAGAAAATCAATTAGCTCACATTCAGTACAAAACCTTCCTTGATCTTACATCCTTCATATCTGACAGACTGCATATTACCAAATTACATCAGTTTCCCATAACAGCAGCTTTCCCTGTCACACTCCTGCATGAAATGTCCCTAAGGTTAAAACCTTGGACACTCCTCATTCCAGTTTGCTGCACCCAGTGACCTGGAAAAAGCTGCAAAAGACTTAAGACAAATTCAACAATCTGATTTCCATCTGTCTCTGAGGACTGACTGTCAGGAATTCCCAATCACACATGAAGCTGTTTCTAAGTAAAATGACAATATGAGCTTCCCACCAATTCCACAAATAGAGGTTGTTTTTTTTTTTGCCAGGCTTCTTGGTTAAATTAGAGTTGAATGAATAATAATAATGACGGAGAGGGAGTGGGAGAGAGAGAGGATGAGACATTACAGTGGCGATGAACAAACCTTCCAGGACATCTCCAACACATGTGCTGTGAATTTAAATCCTGCTCCAGATCCAACATTACTTGGTGTCTAACTATGCACACTTTAATTAGATTAAATCCTCTTATTGTATTGACTTAAATTTATGATCAGAATTATACTCACATTCCATTTACACTCCTCACTGCTGGTTATAGTATGCATTATGCAGAATTTCTTACAATTGACCCACACACTAGTTATGGTTGTAACCGCTGTGGTCTCATAAGTCTGACTGACTCACATAGCTATCAGCTCATCTCCTGACCACATGCGTACACATAAATGACAACTTCTAAACCCCTTAAACCAAAGATCAATCATAGCACAAGCACAAGCACACACACACACACACACACACACACACACACACACACACACACACACACACAAAAGAGTGTTTTCATCTGTCTCTAATCAGAAAAGCAACTGAGCTTAACGATTACTGGAAGAGGAGGATGGACGAGGAAAGACAGAAGGACAGAAGAAGTCGGGGGAAGTTCAAGGGAAATCAGGAGGGGGAAAAGGTGAAATTAAAGGTAGCATTTTAAAACCCACAGCATCCACTACACAGTTTGTGTGTCCCTTATTTCCCCGCTTATCACCTCTCCTCCTCACCTCCTTTCTCCCCTTCACTTCTCCGGCAATTTTTTGTTTCCTCTTTTCCTCTCCTTCATCCATCTGCTCTCCCTGTCCATCATCCTCTTCAGTTACCCCCTCTCACACACTCCCCGAGCGAGAGCTGCATCGCGCACGTGTGTGTGTGTGTGTGTGTGTGTGTGTGTGTGTGTGTGTGTGTGTGTGTGCGTGTGTGTGTGAGAATGAGCCTCAGGCTGCTTCCTGTCACAATTGTCACGTTATGATGAAGCATTGTTGTCACAGCAGAAAATATTCAAGGTAGGACGGAGAGAAGGAGAGAAACTTTTTCTGTCTCACTTTTTCCTGGCCATCACACTTCTTTAACTCCCAGCTTCCTCCTCTACCTTCTCCCTCCTCTTTCTCCCTCCATACCTGTATCTGCTGGGAGCTTTCATTCAGATTGTCCTCTCTCTTCTTGGCATCCTCCATCAGCTGGGCGTTCCTGCTCTTCTCCAGCTGCTCCTTGTGTTTCAGGTTGGCCACCTTCTTCGACTGGTCCTTCATCTGCCTACACACACACACACACACACACACACACACACACACACAGAATACAACGTCAAAGTCAATGAATCACCAACATACCGTCGTTTTGACTTCTGTTATTATTATAAGGGTGGATTTTTGTGACAAATTAGATTTCTGTACAGTACATCTACACTGACAAAGGTTTTTAGTTTTCATTAAAAGTGATTTGGTTTTCACTGCTTATTGCCAACCCTGACTGAAAAAGTTAAAAACCAAAAATTAGGCGCTGGCTATGGCGGTGGTCTACTTAGAAGATAGAAGATAATTGCACACACAGCTCCAATGATTTTATTGCATCACTAGCATTTGGACCACAAACATTTAATACTAGAAAGTAGGTTGAAAAAATATATTATAACATGAATTCTACACCCCTAAGAGTATGTCTCAAAAATGTCCAACTGTCTCAACTTAAAAAAAAAAAAAAGTAAGAGGTTCAAGAAAAACAATGGGCCTGTATTATTTTGGTCACTTACAATATGTCACAAAAAATGCACAATGCCTCAATAAAATAGTGCGTCCGTGTGGCCTCTCTAAGATGTTGACCTTACAAGCTCAACATTAAGTCATTCCTCCTCTCTTTTCGCCTGTTCCCCTGAAATAAAGGCACACATGCTCCCCCAAAAAAACCTTCAAAAAGTTTCTCAGTAATCCAACTTGAAGAAGGCAGTATTACTTGCCTTGACCTTATATACCATATCTCAAGATTGTGTTTAACACAATCTAAATTCAAACCCTAAGTTAGGAAAGTCCTGAATATGCCAATATACCAGCTTTAACAGTATTAACTACCATCTCTGACTGCAAAAATCTGCCACATCGACCCCACATGTATGCTTACAAACACAAAGCAGCAACAACCAAACTGACTGTATTCACAATGCTGGCAGGTCACACAAGTGCAGTTGATATTCAATATATAAAGTCAAACCGCCTCCCACCCAACATATTCAACACACAATGTCTGTTACTGCCATTAAGATGATACTGCAAGGCACTCTGATTAACTTTACAATGCCGTAATGAAATCCCCTAGGCCCAATATAATGTATAGATTAGTACAGGAATTCAATAAAAAGCTATGAATCAATGACTAGATGACATTTAAGATTTCTCCACAGTGGGAAGCATGAAGGTCTTTTTGCAGGATTACTGGGTGTCGGGAAGCAGAGTCTAAATCATCATCTGGGGAATGAAGGAGAGATTCCTCAGGGGAGCAGCAGGGTTGGGAGATGGAGAAAGGGTTTAATCCCTGTTTAAGCTGTTTGAAAGCCATTGTGGCTCTGTCACAGACCTATCAGCTATCACAGCAGCTTGACTTGATCAGGACCTTTCATACCTCTTTTACACACACACACACAGATGTGGACTAACCCAAGCTAATGCCAGTAAGGTTTAACCATGTCTACTGAATCATAGAACACAGAAGAAAGATAAGTCAAACACAAAGGATTTATGTGTAAAACATGCACACATACCGGCACATATCCAACAAAAGACACTTGTAAGACAAAACAAAACTGCTGACGAACACATTAGAAACTGACCAAACTCAATAAAAGTCATTCTTTTCGCTCTGTATAAGTCTGAGTCTTTTGTATGTTTGCATTCTTTAAATGCCTGCTCTGTGCAAATGTTTATGCATGTGTGTGCGATCCTGTTAGCATAACTTTTTACAGGCTCCTAGATAAATCCATTTTCTTCACTTCCATTGCTACAGCTGCCAGTAAAAGAGCAGAGCTCCAGTGATGAGAATCCACAGCAAACACCAGCAGCAGAGCGTGTGCACTCATGGGAAATCATTTTTTACGAGCCATACTCTGCATATTTTGTTCCCTATGGTGTAAACAGGTTCCAGTTGTAACATGACCTTCGACCTTTGTCCGTGCACCACAAAGCTCTGAGCTTATATCCATGCATTTGCAATTCTACAATCTCACAGTGTGCTGTTTCACTTATTTTATTTTTGCTGCTTTACTCCTTTGAGTGCAATCATCGGTCACAAGAGTATAAAGTTTTGTTTACATCTAGTGATATACATATTCTAGTGTCGAGATATTTTATGACGCTCCCCCTCTCTTTCATCTTTCCTGTCTATCTGAGCCATAAACTATCTGCTAAACTAACCTAAAGTAATGCGAGTTAACCATCAAATGGCTTTTACATCAGTATCACTGCCAGAAAAGTTGAGAAATTATATTGGCAGAGGATGGTAACATAAAATCCTCTATGTGTTTGCTAAAAGGTCCAGGGGGCCCAATTCCAAACCGTCGAGAGAAATTTGGGAAGTTGGAAGAAAAATTGAAATGCGGGGAAGAGGCCAAAACTGCGCTGGAGCACCTGGGCATTCAAAGCTCACAGAATAATAATCAGCATGCGTGTGTACATGTGTGGCTTCTACTTGTATTGTTTTTTTTTCATGCATTTTGAAAGCCTACATGTGTACCATATTGCATCATTATCACATCCAAATTGGGTTCAAATGTTAAACAGGAAAGCAGATGAAGTAAGCGTGGAGTCAGACTCATTATGGAGGGTTTTTTGTTTCCTTTGTTCCGTCCTGATTACAGTTTGCACCCTGAATGTGGGATAAATTTGAATATTTGGGATCAATTTTGTGCTCTACACCCTGTGTGAGTGCGTAACAGGTCATAAACAGGCAGGAATGTTCCTATTGGAGGTTTTCCAGAAAGCTCCAACCATCTGGTCAGCTCTCTGAGGTTTCCCCCCTTCATGCTACATTTACTGCATGTATGTGAGTGTATGTGCATGTGAAATAGACTTTTAGTTTGCAAAGTTTCCGATTGACTCAACACTCACTCGCCCACTTACACTCTCTCTCTTTCCTCTTTTGCTAATGCTAAACACTTGTTTTGCTCAAACCCCACTTGTTTGCTTGTATCACTTTTCAGCACAAAGATTATTTGCATGGACAACTATCACGCACTTGCATCAGACCCCAGCGAGTTTGTCCTCCTCTCTCCTCTCATTGGAATTTCTTGCTAACTAAAACCAACACTCATCGTACCCCCCACTTATTTGCCCTTTTTTTGCATTTAGCATTATAACCATTTGCACGAAAAGCAATCGTTTATTTGCATCAGACCAATGAATGAGGACAAATGTACAGGGCCTCACCGCTCCCCTTTCCTCTCAGTCTTCTCCACACTCACTCCCTCTCCAAATGCAACATTACGCTTTCCTTTGGATGAAATATTTTCATCCGACCATGGACCATTTCTTCTGTCCTTTCCTCTCCCTGATTCCTTACACTCCCTCTTTTGTCACGTCCATCTCCTGTGCTTTACTTTCCCTCTGACTCCTCTCCTCTACAAATATATCGTGGATCACAGACTACTACTAGGTTTGCCAAATTCGGCGTTTTTCATCTCCTCAATTATTGTTTATCACCTACATCTAATTTATCATGAAGTTAATCATCTGTGATACTGAAGTAAAGTGTCTTTTTAATAAGTAATGTAATAGCAGACAGCTAACATAGCAACTGCCCACGGGAAATCAGAAATATACCTATGTGTTTTTAAAGACTTCTAGTCCTTCTAACTGGGTTTATTATATACTATGGTAATATATACTTTTATATTATATGATAAGCACAAGACTAAAAGGTAAAAACTCAAGTAAGCGTTAATTGAAACCGCCCTATAGTGCACTATGACATTATTACTCATTATATAGTATTACTTATAGTATATGTGATGTCAGTTAAACTCTTGAACCTTCAGTCCTCCCAAAAAATTTTTTTGTAAGCTGCATTAAATTTAGAAAAACAAAATTTCCACATTAGCATCACATATCAACAGTATCCAGTGCCTTACCGAAGCTGCACTTACATTGAAAGTATTCAAACCAATAATGCTGTTTGCTGTACAGTACAGCTAGATAATTACATCAAATGGATATATTCTACAGGCCATATGTATAGTTTCCCATCCTGATCTAGCTTATCATACCTTGATATCTTTAAAAACTTTGGGATGTTCCCTATGGGGTAGAATAGCATATCACATATAACACATTTAATATTAGTTTTATATTATTATGTAACTATGATGTTGTGACATGGGTTCAAATTCTACTATATAGCATAAATCATGAGTCAGCACCGGTCTTTCTTTCCATTCCATATTTCCACTCTATCCTGATCAACAAACCATAGTTTAAAAAAAGTTGCAGTTGTGAATCTACACATTTAATTAAACACTAAAACACTTTCATTACTCACGTTGCTTAGAGAAGCAGAAGTTGCTTGGTGAACTCGAATGGCTCGGCTCAGTGGAGGCAAAGTGCCATTTGAAGCTGTTTTAATATGTAAAATACTTCATTCACTCTCCCTCTGAAATCACTTTCAACAACTGCTGCAAACCGCTAGACGAGGCGGAATCACAGGAGAGTTCACTTCACCCACAACGCTGTAAACACGATATACAAATGTGCAGTGAAACCACATCTGCACACACACACACACACACACACACACACACACACACACACACACACACACACACACAAAGTACACACATACACAATTATACACTCATTGACACACCCTGCAAGAGCACAGATTTACTGAAACTGTGCTAAGAGTGGGCAGCACACGCACACACATAGTCGGAGCTGTCAACTACTCCAAACACAACCTGCTTTGTATTAGTCTCTTGGTCAGACCACACACAAACATTTGAAGCACACACACGGCTGTGCGTGCAACTGTACGTAATATAACAACATGCGTCCACTTTCCAGCATTTGCACAGAAATACACACATGTACACATGGTGGCACACACACCAACATATTTGTTGACAGCACTTTGAACTTCCTAAATCTTTTCAAAACCTCAAAAGTACTCTCATGTACTGACTGTGCATGAGGGTGACTGACACACACACACACACACACACACACACACACACACACACACACACACACACACACACACGCAATTTAAACACATAGAATAGCCTTCATTAAAACTTAAAGCTGTAAAATAAAAGTGCTGGCAGTAAAAATGAAAAACACACACACACACACACACACACACACACACACACACACACACACACACACACACACACACAATCTTATAAACTTCAGTAAACTTTAGTGTCTCCAAAATAAAAACGTTTTAACCTCCCTTATTAGCATGCTGCAGATATTCAGGGACCCACATTAAGGTAATATTAATATTACATTTGGAGTCCTGTATAAATATTTGATCAGAAATGCTCGGGGGCCTCATGTATGTTTACTGCACATAGTTCACCCAACATTAACATCAAGGATTTCCTTTTATCCATTTGGAATGCAGTACTTCTCTTGAAAATACAGGAAACATTGGTTTGCTTTACTAAGCCCATAAAAACTATAAAACATAAAAAAAGAAGAAAGAAAAGATCAAAAACATAATAGTCTTGCCCACTGTTGGTGCAGAAGAAAAGTGTATAGTACAAGGAGGACATTTTGGAGGAATAAAGAAAGAAATACTTATGTTGTTGTTTGCAGAATGACTGTTGAAAATCCCTGAGGTAGAGAGAGAGAGAGAGAGAGAGAGAGAGAGAGAGAGAGAGAGAGCAAATTTGTGAGGTAAATAAGAGGGTATGGCAACTAAGACCCATGTAAATTTGTGCAAACTTCCACTGTGTGGATTACTGGAATCTAGCTGTAAAAAACACTAAAATACAACAACAGACAGAATGAAATGTCCTCTTTAATAGCATCTATCCTTATAAAAATAAATCATGTTTACTGGATATACACCCCACATTTTAGAACTAACCACACAACTTAAGGGAAAGCGTTTAGATAATAGTAATAGTGTAAGCATGTGACAGAGAGCTGGAGTTGATCTTGGCTTTGTCTTTGTTTTACATGGAGAACAACAAACTCCCAGATTTAAACACTGACACTCCGTTCTTTAGCCTTATATTTATCTTTAGATCTGAACTCTAGATTATATTGTAGATGAGTGAACAGAACAAGAAGACTACTCTTATTATGCTGCAATACAGTATGCTATTAATGCATGCAGTGAAATACTGTAGCATTCCTTTAGCCCTTGTGTTCTGTTTGGATTTCTGGAGGCCTCAGGATCTTTAACAGCTCAAAAAACTTGCTTGACATTATTTTATCACCTCGAAACATCATCATTTTTCTTAATTTTACAAAAATTGCTTATAAACATTATTTTCATTATTGATTAATCCGATTATTTTCTTGATAATCATTTGGTCTATGAAATGTCAGGAAATGAGGAAATTGGCCATTAGAATTTCTCACAGCCTGAGGTGATGTATTCATAAAGCTTGTTTTATTCGACCAAATGTCCAAAACTCAAATATATTAACTATAATAATTAAATAATATTAATTAAAATACATTACAAAACAAAACACATAGGTTAATATAATAATACTACAAAGCAAAGCAAAATATAAGAAAGTAATCATTTACAGTGAGCAGCCATTATAAACTGTACTGTAGTCAATGTCTCTATTTTCTGAATACTGATTTTCATTTTTCTTCAGTACTGGAAAAGGTTTTTGTGTGTGTGTGTGTGTGTGTGTGGGTGTGTCGGTATTTTAATTAGATAACTCAGCAGTCATCCTCACTGTCGTGTTTTCCCCTATTAGCTGGCAAAGTATTTCTTCACGTGTGTTTGTGTGTGGAAGACAAAAAAACAATGTGCATGGGTCTGTGATAGCGTGTGTGTGTGCCTGCTTGTTGTCACCCATTAGCTGACAAATCCCTGCACCACCTCAATGCTCAGAGTCATACGGGACCTCAAAGGGATCACACACATGCACGCACGCACGCACGCACCTGCGCGTGCGCACACACACACACACACACACACACACACACACACACACACACACACAAACAAACAATGCAATTCCTTTTTAAGATACAGAAACCTTGATGTCAGACATTTGGCAGTGGATGAGGAGTTCCTTAGCTCAAGATCAAAACAACCAGAAAAAAGACAAGACGAGAAAGAAAAACACAAAAAAGGACAGAAGAAGAAAGTCTTCTGTCATCTACGGCAATGCTAACTTTTTCTTTTGTTTATTTCCCCCTCTAGAGTTGAATCAGAAAACACCAGAACAACAGCAATGAAAAAGCTGACAAGATGGTAAGGGGAACAGTGGCTCTGGAAGTTGAAAAAGAAAGAAAGAGCCAAGAAGGAACTGGAACTGGGGAGACATTTAAAGCAGAGAGCACAAAACACTCAGACCACCAGATTTATGCAGGAAATAGAAGGGACAAGTGGTTATTATGTGGTCGATCACAATGTGTAGGTCAGAGAAATTTTAATATGACTTTGATATGTCTGTTAAAAAAAGACCAAATTCAGACTTTTTGGTTTTGCATGTTGAAATCTCATTACGGAGTCACCTCCTGTGTGCAGATAGGAATATTCCAAAAAGAAGAAGAAGAAGGACGTTTTTAATGCAGGAATATGGACGATGATTAATGGTGCCATTCTTGAACCAGGTCATGATTTCTGAAAAGAGATATTGCTGTTGAATTTTTCCAATGTATTTTTTTGGCGCTTTGAGCACCACAGGCCGAGTGCCATCTAGTTCCACTACAGGTAGATTGGAGAGCAGGCAGATATCTCTACGGTTGATGTCTCCAACACTGGTCAACTTACACCAAAAACAATCTAGATTGATAAATAGCACTACGAGTAAGATGAAAAATATGTATTTTTGATTTGGGGGTGAACTGTATCTTTAAGGAAAAAGTTTGACATATTCACTTTCTTGACAAGAATAAGATGACACCTATCTGTTGAATATGAAACTACAGCCATCAGCCAGTTAGCCGAGCTTAGCATAAAGACTGAAAGGAGGGGTAAACAGCTAGCCTGGCTCTGTCCAAAGGTAAAAAGATCCACCTAGCAGCACCAATAAAGCTCACTAATCAATACATTATATCCTGTTTGTTTAAGTTGCGGTTTACTGGTGGTTATTTGCCGAACTATTTCTTGGCTAGGAGCAGCGACTTACAGGAGTCTCCGCTGATTGCCTGGCAACCTGATCAGACCATAAAAGACTGTGAAACATTGGTTGAACATTTAAAATAGTGTCTTAACTGTTTAGCAAAAGTATGGCAGGAACAAAACGTGGAGTGATTTCTCTGTAAAAGCCACAAAGACAGAAACCCAACAGAAGTAAGGCGAACTGAGCAAAAGTTCACAGCTGTCCAACTAAATGATGGCGATACATCGCTGGAACATTTTTCTTGTTTGCTGTGGTAACCTGAAGTTTGAACTTAGTGCTAGTGTCGTGACGAGACTATAATGGAGGCAGAAAAGAAACAAAAATGTTTCCTCTTCAAAGAGGCAGTGATGTGGCAGAAAAACAGAGCGGAGTGAAAGTCAAGGTGTCTCCTTCAAAGACAGACAGACATGATGGGAATGATTAAAAACAGAGTTTATGACAGAGTGAAAGAGATGAGAGAGTGTCTCGATGCAAGGACAAGAAGTGTGACAACGAAGGAGAGCGCGATGAGAGCGAGAGAGACAGTGATGGAGGAAGAAAAATAGGCATGCGATACTAACCTTGAGGCAAAACTGGGTAGAGCAGGAGACAGCGTTGCATTATAAAGATAAAAAAAAAGGGAAAGAGAGACAGAGAAGGAGAGGGAAAGGTGAGAGGGAAGACAGGAGTTGAGTGCTAGGTTAGCCAGCTTGATCACTTTTCAAAGAGGAAAGAGATGAGAGATAGAGGAGCTGACAGAGAAACAGCTAGAGAGACATAGTTAACCATAGAGATACAGCGTGCACACAAACAGGGAGACAGGCATGACCAAGCAGACAGTCACATGGACAGGTTCAATGCAGGCATTTCTTCTTTAAGGGTTATGAGAGGCCTCCTCAACTCACATGACCTCTACAAACATTTAAGGGCACACACACACAAAACTGCAATCACAAACCATAGAAAGTGAGCAATTAGCCAATCAAAGTAGAAGAGCGTGCTCCCTATGAATGAGTTCTTTTTGATATTGCATACGACTTCTTTCGCTTCCCGCAGGGGCCACTTGAAAAGTGCTCAGCTTGTGGATTTGTGGTCTCCACTGAAAGGCATATGGCATGTAATCATTAAGATATGAAATTTGAAGAAAAGTCCCTTCCTAAATTGGTTGACCCCGAAATAATTCCACACAATCACTTCTCATGTGTTTGGTTGAACTGGCAAAGCTTAAACTCCAGGGTGAGCTTATGCCTGGGAACGCACGCTAATGACAGCGTGCCAGAGACAAATTGTCCATTACAGAACAATATAACACACAATAAACTTCTCTAATTTCCCATTACTCAGGTTTATACTCTACATCTCTCTAAACCACCTTCATTTTTCTCTCTTTTTCTTCCCCTTCCAGCCTTTTCTGTCAGTTTCATTTTCTGTTTCTCTCTCCCCAACATGTTGTCTCTTCTTCTTTTCTTTCCCTCGCTGTCTCCACCCATTATTTCATTTCTGTCTCCTTGTTTTTCTCTCTCCACCACCACCTTCCTTTCCCTTTCCCTCTTTCTTTCCCTCTCTCTTTTTTCTCCTTTTCCACTCTTCCGTCCAAATCCTTTATTTTGGCCATCAGGGCAGATTTTCAGCTCCATTTCCCCTCAGTGTGAAGTCACTCAGTCTGCTCCAATTACCATCTTAGTTACTGAAATAACCTGGTACCATTACAGCTGGATTTAAACTAGAGGGGAGGGGGAGAGAGGGTTGATTTTTACACTTGTTTAACCCACATTTGATCGTTTCATTTGTAATGTTTCCCCTGCTCACTCATAGCCCGGGGTTAGCCTTTGTGCCAAGCTAAGAGACAGCCACAGGCGAATGTATCCTCCTCTGTCATACCTGTCTAATCATCCACAGCAAGGTTTGGTATCCCTGGAATAAAGTCAGTATTTGTACACTTTCTGTTACAGGGTCAGTGCTTGCGGGTTCAAAACAGCCTAGTTGCTAAATATATTTCTAATCTTAAACAGGAAATATTTGTTAATTCTTTCCAAACATTTTTTTGTTATAGATACTGACATCTGTGAACAACCAGTAAAATAGCCTCAATGGTACCTTCACTGTAGTTTTAGAGTCAGGAGTAAGGACTAGGAAAATAAAGATCATACCAATTCATTATTCACCAAACCCCTTCCGTGAAAACACTGATTGTCTAATTATTCCTTAGCAACCGTAATTAGGCACGGCAGGCCTAAAGATTTGGATTTTTCCACATGCCGATGAGTACCACTCTGTATTTTAAAGGTGTGGGGATGTTTTTGTTTTTTTTAAGCCTTTCCAAAACCAAAATCACAGAAGCCAAAGTATAAGAAATAGGGCTGGGCGATATGTCCCTCACATAATATCACAATATTTTAGAATATATATGCGATAATGATATTCTTGATGATATGACAAAATACAATTTGTTGTTTTCCAAAGTAAGCTGCAATCGTTAGCATGTCTGGCTAACTAGCTTAGTACTTTCAGTAGCATATACTGTATAAACAGTCTAATCTTACATTTTTCTTCTACTAAATGCATATTTAAGACCCCCTTTTACCCTTTTTAAGATTCTAAATTAAATAAAAAAGCCATATTAAAACGTCAGCCCAATACAGTGTTTTCAAGCAATTTATGGAGCTAACATTAGCTTCATTAGCTAGCTAGCTACAGATGAGATGCTTTTGATGATCTTTGTCTGAAATCAAGGACCTATTATTACTTATTATTAATGGCTAATACCTTTTGAGTGTTCTGCCACTGTTATTGTTGTTGATGATGGAAAGCTTGAAAAGCGTAGCAAAAGTAACTAAGGGGGACGGAGCTTCTGCCCTCTTCATGACTTTACTTCACCATGTCAACACATAACCACAGTCTTAATTTAGCCGAGGATAGTTTGCCTCAACATACATCTAACAGCTTAATGAAACCACTAAATGAGAAGATGTAAGATGTATCATACTTCCTTACAACCTTTAATATTACCTCTACAAACCGCGTACTTCACAGTAATGACTGTGTATGTGTGTGTGCCAGAGTGCAAAAGGAAAGTTAAATTTCCCCATAAAAATCTACTTAATCTTAATTTTACTATTACAAGATACTGTTCCTAAACCTAAGGCACTAAGCCTAGATTTAATACCTCTCCGGATTCCTAATAGCAGCCTTCAAACTTCAGATATGAAATATCAGTTGCAGAGAAGCTTTTATTTAATTATAATCCACGGGGAGAATGAAACATCTTTCAAATACATATGATGTAAGATCTTTAAAAAAATCCCACATGTTCACCCATCTGCAATTTTAAATGGTTATTAGGTTACACTACAATGTTATCCACCAAGCTAGTACCACTGTAAATCTGCATCAGTGGCTACTGGCAGACTAAATAACACACATACACACACACACACACACACACACACACACACACACACACACACACACACACACACAGTTAAAACCCACCA
This sequence comes from Sander vitreus, assembly GCF_031162955.1. NCBI lineage: Eukaryota > Metazoa > Chordata > Actinopteri > Perciformes > Percidae > Sander > Sander vitreus. The sequence continues at coordinate 12,655,801 of NC_135877.1, forward strand.
GTTTGAAGTCAGCAGGTGCTGAATTATTAATAGTGTAGTATTTCTACTGACCAGACAAGACACCATGAGGAAACATTGAATCTTCCTAAAATCATTAACAACCATTAGTCAAACTACAGACTAAGAGAAAAAGAGAGAGTGGGAGTGGGTAGAGATCATGTCCAAAGAAGGAACGGCAAAAAAGATTAAAGAGCGAGAAAGAGAGCAGACTCAGACAGAAATCATGATAGTTCAGAAATCAAAGGCATCGAGAGGCATGTACCGCCGACAGCTCTGACTCTCGAAGACAAACTTTACTCTCACTACTCTAGCTAAAATAAATACACTTCAAATAGTTTTTTAATGTTATTATTTAACCGTTGGCGATGAGATAAAGACACCTATTTTTTGTCGAAGAACAGGCTTATTTTCCTTATTTATGTAGCCCTCTTCATACAGAAATACTCATAAACAGGCACACAGACAGAACAACAGAATGAAACATAGAGAGACAGGTAAGCACAGAGGCAGGCAAGCTGGCATGCAGGCAGGCAGACAAATATTCAGATACAGAAAGAAAGAAAAGATAGAATAAGGTTAAGACTAGTTTATGAGGTATATATAGTGTACATAAGCACCCATTAAGAGTGAGAGACAGACAGGTTAAGCCACGATTATACAGAAAAGTAGAAAAGGAGTTAGAAACAGACAAACCATTCATATTAGCATAAAGAAAATACAAAAAAACTGAACTGTCCAGACTCCTAATGAAAGAAAAAAAGTGTGTTAAACTCTGCAAGTCAGCCATCCTTGGCTGAAAGTAAAATAAAAGTAAAGCGTGAAAACAGAGCCACTAAATAAAAGAGTTGCATCATTGACAGGAACAGCTGCTCAAAGAGTTACAGGCTGTACAGCAGAGACTCAGGTGCCAAACTGTGCCCTCAACTTTTGGGAGCAGTTCGGCTTGTTGTACTGCAGTATAACAGGAGAAAAACTGCTGCTGATGCACAGATGTGTGGGAGTACAACTTGTGTGGATAACTGACCTTTAGAGTGATTTGTTTCATTTTGCGAACAGTCGAACCAATGCGGCAACTCTTTGATTATTATTATTAGTGAACATACTATGCTCTGTCCCATGTGGAAAAGGCTTGCAAAACATGAGAAATATTTTCACAATTGGTTGTCTTTTTTATTTCATTTTAATGTGCTGCAATTGGTGGCCATTATCAATTAATCTGCTGATAAGTTTCTAGTTTTTAATTAAACGTGTTGCCTATAAATCTGAAAACAGAGACAAATATCCATAATAATTGACCATAGCACAATGTGACATATTCAAATAACTTGTTTTATCAGAATTTTAAGATAATCAGTTTAATATTATATACCTCAAAAGAAATTCTCACACTTTTGGGGTATTTTTGCTAGAAAAATGACTGAAATGATAATTCAATCTTATATATTGTATGTGTCAGATGCTGTTAGACAACATTTTAATCTAAACAGAGGATCCTCTGACCTATCTATGTGTTAGAATCTGTTACATGTATTTCATTTCGGATCTCAAGTTGTGGTCATGTGGTGGGGAAAACTGAGGCACAAGTTAATTTCTGAAACATTTAATTCCACATAACTTTTCTACATGGGACGGGTTGCTTTCATAGTGCTCTCATATCCCGTCCCCCGACAAGCAAAGTGAGTTTTGTCGTGCATCTGTCTAATTGACTGACAGGCCCACCAGCCACTCACGTGCCCAGGTAGTCCCACACCAGCCCCCCCATTGGCTGCTGAGAGGCAGCAGGGGGAGGGGCCTGTTTTCGCGACTGCTGAGAACGCCACAGATGAGAGGCAGAGGGATCTCTGGGGTGTGATGGGCGCGCGAGCACACGCGCACACACACACACACACACACACACACACACACACACACACACACACACACACACACACACACACACACACACACACAAACAAACAAACAAACAAACATACATAAACGCACTCACGCAGATGCAGAATGACATGAATGTATACATATTTATGCATACACACACGTGTATAAGGTATAATGACGAAAATAAAAAAAGATTAGTGATGCCAGAAGTAAAGCCGAAATGGAAGGAGAAAAGGGGAAGAAAGATGGGAGAGGAAGGGGTGAGAAAAAGGGAAGACTAATGGATTAGTACTGCAAGGAAGATTACCATAGTACCATAGACTCCAACAGTATGTAGCTTGAAACTGAATGGAAAATGAACAAGGTGGAGTCCCATCTAAATGTAATGGATCAATTTAACAAGTATAGACAGTGTTTGTTTTTCCTACTGATTTGGGGTAATAGAGGAAAAAGGAAGCAGTAGTGTTTTTTTTAAAAAAAAAAGAGTTTTTTGTCATGGCTCTGCATAACTGAATCTCTTTATCCCGCTCTCTTACCTCTCCAATTCGTGGATCTTTTTCTCCTTGTCGTTCTTTTCATTCTCCATCTCCCTCAGGATCTCCAGAAGTCGTTCCACCTCGGACTGGGCCTTCTCGGCATCCTCTTTGTGCCGGGTCACTTCCTGCTCCAGGCAAGAGATGCGTTCAGATAGTTCAGTGCTGGCCTGGGAATCTGCTGTTGCGCTCCGAGCCTGGAACAGAAATTAATTAATATAAATAAACCAAGTTTTAGCTTTCAAAATTAGGTGACCACCATTTGATGGAAGCAATAAGGTCAAACTAAAAAGGATATGCTAAAAACAACATGTGTGTTGAGGGTGGGTTGGATGACACGTGCCACTGTAAACTGTTTACGAGTATAATTGGTCTATAATTGGTCTTTTGTTAATACAATGACTTTCCCAGACGTGTCTTAGAGGGACCAGACACACTTTTATGTACCAGACCTTTACTTTGGAGATATTGCATTCAGCAAATGTAGGTAGATAGTGCATCATGTTTGAAATAGAGATGCTTTAACATAATGAGGCCTCAACAGTTGTCATAAAATCAAAAGTAATTTAGTGGAGCAATACCAAGCCTGGCTAACACAAACAAAGAGCACCTATGAAACATGCAGGATTCTATTTTTTAAATGAAGGGATGAATACTTAGCTGATCATGAGCATTTTCTCCACATTTTTCAAAATAATTCTTTGCAAGAGCACTTAGAATTTTGTAAACTGTGGTGTCTCATTACAGCAGGAAACAAAACATAGTGTATGTGGGCATAAAATAATGGTGAAAATTAGTTTAAACTGATCTGCTGCTTTAAAAAAACAGCTGGCCATATTTTTCTGTAAAAAGAAGACGAGTCTTCAGCCACGCTAGCGGCTCTGTGAGGCTGTACATCGACACAGTGGTGCTTTGAGCTAAATGCTACCGTCAGCATGCTAACATGCTCACAGCGACGATGTTAACATGCTGATGTTTAGGTATACCATGTTCACCGTCTTATCAGCGTGTTAATATGCTAACACTTGGTTAGCACTAAGCACAAAGTACAGCTGAGGCTAATGGGAATGCCATTAGTTTTGCAGGTATATGATCCTAAAGTAAAGTATTAGACAAATATGTAATCTTAAAAATGTTACTATGGAATAAATGTGTGTGTTATTCACTTACAATATGTTATTAAGTCTAAGCATTTTAGTCTGGCTCACGGATGGTTTCTTGGGTTTGTGTTGGTTTCCACACATGCAACACGCAAAGGCACGTAATGCTGATTCATTTAGAGATTAGCATGAGCATGAAAAGTTGAGTAAAGTAAAAAGCAAATTAATCTGATGTTGCAATGGCTTTCTCCTCCTGCCGCTCTGCTCAGCTACACAGAAAATGCAAAAAAGAGGAAAAAGAAATGAAATAAAACAAAGGAGAAAAGAAACAAGTTATAACCAGCTTAGAGGTTAGAACAGCTGTGTGTGTTTCCCAGAAGCAAATGTTGCTCTTGGGACAGATTGACTTTGTGTGTGTGTGCACACGCCTTGGTCACACAATACATAAACCCTATTAGTTTTGGAAGCAGACAACAGTTTTTACAGGTCTTTATGTGGAGAGGAAATGTTTGGGTGTCTGACGATATTATAAGAAGAGCTGGGAGGAGGGAAGAAAGAGACGGAGAGAGAGAGAGAGAGAGCGAGACAGAGAGAGAGAGCGAGAGAGAGCGAGAGAGAGAGAGAGAGAGACAAATAAGAAAGGAAAAAAGAAACATCACACAGTGTCACTTGCAAATAGTCAATCAATTCACACACAGACAAGTTTTCAGTCTTTTTTTTCATCCATGGTAACAGAAACAGAAAGAGACTTTGTACACTTTGATGAGAGAGATCCACTGACACATTCATACACATTCTCTCTCTCTGTCAGACACACACACACACACACACACACACACACACACACACACACACACACACACACACACACACACACAAACACAGGGTGTGGTGGTGGTGCTGTCTTCTCCTCTCTGTGAAAATGACTTTAAGGCTGTCAGCAAGCCGTCACACACACATTTTATGGGCTGCTGTGTGGGAGAGAATATGTGATATGCAAACACACACACACACACACACACACACACACACACACACACACACACACACACACACACACACACACACACAAGGGGTTCTTTAGTTTAAAATCCTCCATTTGATGTGTTTCTGTCTGAACTGTATATATGTTTTCACCTCTGAGATTCATATAATTGATGTTTTTAATTGGTAATTGTTGGCAATCTATCATTAACACAAAGCTTAATAATTGTTACATGTAAAATCTTTTAAATCTACCTGTTTTGTTCCAAATGGACGGGTGCCAATTTATGCAACCTACCGTACACCATCTCATTTGTATTAATACTTTCTTATTTAACATACTATCAGTCAAAAATAATGTACACTAGAAGACCCATAAAGGTAATTCTTATCAGCATCTTCCCGAGCAATACGGTTTGCACTGTGCTTGCGGACAGCTAACCTTCTTGAGTTGGTTTTCAAGTTTGACACACTCCTCTCTCTTCTGCTCCAGGCTGATCTCCAGAGTCTTCAGCCTGTTGTCCTTCTTCAGAGTGGAGGAAGCCAGAGAGGAAGCCTTCTCCTTCAGATCTAACAGTGAAGTCTGAAAGGAAAAAAGATAATGAAGAGAAAAAGTGATAAGGAAGGAAGTAAACGTCTTAGTGCTAGGCACTAGGCAGCTCTACTAAAGTGCCTTGCTCATCAGCAGTATTGTCACTAACCCGCTTTTAAAGGATAATTCCACTTTATTGCAACTTCGGTCTTATTGTGGTCATTTTGGCATTCCTTTAACCAAAGTAATTCCTCTTAACTTTATTAGGAGGTAAAACTTATATGTTGGAAATAACAGAACTGTCGCTGAGTTCCCAGATCTCAACAATTTATTCTGTGAAAAGAATGATATTTTTACTGATAGGAACGATTAGCTAATATAATAAATAAAATAAAATCCAAGGCTTTAGGGCCTTCCTACAATTGTGAGATTGACTCTGCTGCCCTTGTTTTTCAAAAGCTTTTCCCATGACCTGTCTCTTTGCTCACTCTTCCAGCTCAGTCCCTCCATCCGTGAACTCTCTCTCCCTTTCTTTTCTGGTCTTTTCCTTATTTTGGTAGGGCCAGTGAAACAAAAACCGACGGGACCAGAAGGGGAGACACTCAGACGTGTAATTTTACCCTTGACTGACAATACCAACTCCAGAATACGGATCATCATGTTTGACTGGGCTTTGGTCGGAGAAACCTTACTGCATACTCTGATTATATTTAGGTCCATATATATATTGCTGTTGTCAGACGAACCCCACATCTGCGTTTGGCAGTGTAGAAAGGAATGCTTGTTTTCTCCGTGAGTTTTCCCATGTATATCTCAAATTATATAATGGGACTGTTACAGGTTTTATGACTCCACAATCACTAAAATTAGCTGAAGAGTCTAAGTCAAAAAAGACATAAAAAACAAAAAACCTTTCACTTCAACATGTGTGCATGGGATATTAGGGTGTATTTCCAATTTTAAAGGAATAGTTTTGACTGTACCTTAAAGTACAGTAAAGTAAAATGAATCTGGAGCCAGCAAGCAGTTAGCTTAGCGTATCTTGGCATAAAGACCGAAGGCAGGGGGAAACAGCTAGCCTTGTTCGGTCTGTGGTTTTGCAGTCTGAGCTCCTGCTGGCCCGATATTCATATTTTGCGAACAAACACCACAGTGGTATCGATCTTCTCATTTAACTCTCGGCAAGAAAGCAAATTAAGCGTATCTCCCAAAATGTTAAACTATTGTTTTTAGAATAAAAATAATTCAAGAAAATAAAATGAACCTGAAAAGACATTTTCAGGTAATAACGCCCACAGCGTAACTGACTCGACACAAGTGAGGAAATATATCCTTAAGTGTGTTTGTACTGTTTGATTGTGTGTGTCTTTAAACTTGTGTATGGGCAAGTATTTATTGCCCCTCTTGGTACTGAAAAAAGTGGAGCGTTAAATGTAACAACATTTATTTTTCATGCATTAGTGCATGTATTTCCTTTCTCATTTGGGTTAGGGTAAAAGATAAAGATTCCCAATGTTGTAATAAGCTACATTTGGTTTATTGTTTGGATCATGTTCGACATCTGGCCATGTTTTAGTCAATGATTTAGTTCTGCGACTGGTATAGACACTATTATTATAAAAAAGAACAAGTGCCTAACACTAGGCTTACACCTGCTTATGGCTCCAGAGGGATATGTGTGTGTTAAAATGCATTGCTTTGCCAAATTTTGGTGTTCTTGAAGTGGTTAACTGTAACTTCCCTGCTATGCTGTCTGACTGCTGTAGGATGACTAAAGCAAAGACTGTGCATAAAAATGCTATGTCATCCTCTGCCTCCCCCTCTGTGCCTCTGCTGTGGTGTTTTGCATGAATCACAAAGGTCGAAGCAAGAAGAATTCAGCTCCAGTCACTGTTTTCATTGGTTGTGAAGCATATCGTTGTCAAGGAAATGTGACTGTTTTATCGTTGTTGTCCTTCAACAGGAGGACCTTGGGAGGATCTGATGTCTGTTCTATTGTGATAGATCAAGCACGTTTCCTTGACAGGGCCACAGAGAATGTGTTTTTCTGACTTATAGCACAGATATGCATGAATGTGTCGGTGTGTCTTCTACCTCACGGTCAGACAGGTCAGCCTGCAGATGGGAGACTTTCTCCCTCAACTCCTTCAGCTCCTTCTTGCTAGACTCCATCTCGTCCCCCTTTTCTCTTTCCTCCCTCTCCCGCTGCTCCTTCAACCGCTCTATGATTCGCTCCTGGACATCAAGAAGGAGGAGGAGGAAGGGAAGGAGGGATGGAAGGCAGAAGAATAAAGAACAGAAAGAGTCGAGGGAGGGAAAGAAGAGGAGAGAGAGAGGTAGTCAACGCTCCAACAGTTATTCACAGTCACTCAATATCAAGTTTCTATACTAATAACAGTTGCATTAAACTTTATGTACATGGCAGCTTTAACAGGATCTAACAGCCAACAGTGATTTTAGACACGTAATACGTTCTGGCACAAGATGTAATACTCACAACCACTAAAACACAATAGATGCTCTCCAGCTATAGAACAGCGCAGTTCAAGCTAAAGTATAAAGGTTCACACACACAAAAGCAGCGCAAAAAAGCCCAAAGAGTGTAATCTGGCTGTGCTTTGTGTGTGTCAGTGTTACTGTACTGTAGTTCTATCTTTGTGAGGACCGATTCAAGTTTTCAGCCTTGAGAGTGTTTCTGGAAAGTGAGGATATTTTGGACGGCCCTCACTTGTCTAAAAAGCTGTTTCAGGGTTAAGCCTTATTTTAGGGTAATGGTTAAAACAAATTATTTTTAATTATCAATTTTTTCCTTAATTAAAAACTATTGTTTGGTCTTCGAAACATAAAAAATTGTGTAAAACACCCATCACAATTTCCCAGAGCTCAATGAGGGTCCTCACAAGTATAACACACTAACAGGTGATTGTGAATTTTCGATATTCAGCTATATAAACAGAGTTAGGGTCATTTATAATGTATGCAAAGACAAAACTACAAAATTGAATGATAAACTATGAAACAAAGTATGACACAAGTTAACAGGGAACAATGTGTGTGTGACAGAGAAAAGGAGTAATATAATAAAGAAAGCAAGAGGCGGATGGAAAGATGGAAAAATGGAAAAGAAAGGAAAGATATCCAAAGGCACCAAAACAATGAAAATAAATGGAAGAAAAGCTTGTGAAAGTCGCTTGCGTAAAGTTAGAGTCGTCAGACACCTCCACCTGCCAACACTCACACGTCTAGCTGACACCCTGAATATTAGTCAGTGGACAATTAATAGCCCTGTTTCCTGTGTGCGTGTGTGTGTGTGTGTGAAGGTGAGGGAGTGGGTAACATAATCACGCATTACAGTATAAAAATATATTCTCATCAAACACTTCAAAAGTGGTCTGCTGGTGTAAGTGTCACTGGTTCGTTTCCCAGAATCAGGGTTGAGTCCTGAGTGCAGAATAACAGATCATGGAACACGCGGTTGAGGGTTCAGTTCCCATGCTCAGGTTGTTCTGGGCTGTTTAATGGCTGTGGCACCTGACTGTTTACACCCAGACAGCGACAGTGTGGTTGTTGGTTCTATTCCCATCGGTCCAAGTAATGTGACCGCATGTTGGACGGTTCCTAATCTTTTATTAACGCAGGCTCTGGATGATTTAATAATGAAACAGCCAATGTGATTACTGGATCATTTCCATTTATCCAGAGTCATTTGGTCATTGTGTGGGTGGTCAGCTGTTTTGCTCATAGTGGTTTTATTAATGTAACTTTGCTCGGGAGTTGACCTGAGGTTGACTAGCATTTGTGTGTGTGTGTGTGTGTGTGTGTGTGTGTGTGTGTGTGTGTGTGAGAGAGTGTACCTTCTCAGCCAGAGCCTCCTCCAGTGTTCCCAGTGCTGTGTCGGTGTTTGAGGTGTCCGTCTGTAAAGACTTGACTCTGTCTTTCAGTCCGCCCAGCTGTTTCTCTTTGTCCCTCAGCTGATCCTGGAGGTTCTCTATCTGCAGAGAAAGAAGGAGATAAAAACTCATAAGTCATTGTTTTTGATGCACAATTTACTTATTTAGCAAAGAATCATATTCTGTTGGCATCGGCTCTACAACTTGGCCAAAATAAATCACTGCGGTAACTGCTCTTACTGTCGCTAGAGCCCAGGCGATAATGATTTTCTACAGAAGAACAGCAAATACAACGGCAATTTTTAAACACAAATTAAATTAGCTTTAATAACTATAAACAACAACACAAGACTCAAAGATACAAAACTGCAGCCTATAAAACTAAAACAGTTATAAACTACACTAAATATTAAATTATGTGGTGTGTCATATGGGCAAGTGTGTAATATAAACATTAATTGAGTTTTTGCGATTATTTTTAATGTTCTTGTTTCATTATTCCTTTGAAAGTCTTCTGCAACTGCAATGTCTTGTTTCTTTCAATCCTGGATATGTAGATACCAATTATTTTATAATAAGCAAAAAGTGTCTCATAATATAGGCCTGGCCAGGCTCTACTTATTAATAACAAATAATGATGCCATAGATTATTTATTTGATGTGTCTTCATCAAAAAAATGCATCATCAACACTAATTTACACTGAATTAAGATGAAACAAATCTGACGATCTAATAGAATCATTATAATACGCATTTCAAATGTTTGTCAAGTGTCATTATAAAAAAAATAAATAAAACCTTTTGATGCGATTGGATTTATGGGCAACTTTGTGTTCATTACTTATTACATATAACTTATGTCGGCTTCGCATTTTGAGAAAAATCCCAAAAACTATGGCACACCTAACGGATGAAATTGCCCTTTTCCTACCTATTAGTGTAAGTCAGCGTGTTTCTCTGACAGTCAATACACATACACACACCTCTCAACATTCCCTCCATTTCTCTCCTGTTTCCCTTTCACACCAATTTAAAATTTGATTTATTAATCTTTTGGTTAAAAACAAACACAAAGGTCTCTGCCCACAACACCGTCTTGAATAACTTGTATGATTTCTTGTAAATGGGGTCGAATGTGATACCATCTGGAGATTTTCAACATATGAAAAAGGCTGAGAGGTGCTGTGCTGTCAAAGACAAACTTTCTCCCTGAGCTTTGCTACCTTTAACTCTTACTCCAAATACACACTCTCTTTATCTCCACCCCTTTCTCCGTTTCTCCCTGCCTCCTCCTGTTTGCTCTCACAGTGATTTGGTAGCAGATTAATTTTCTGTTAAAACACAAATTCAGCAGAAATAACCAAAGTGTGTGTGTGTGTGTGTGTGTGTGTGTGTGTGTGTGTGTGTGCGCGCATGTACTGTATATGTTAATGTGTGATCACAGACAAAGATAAGGAGCTATGTGAACGTTAATGGATGAAAAAACGGTTAAGCGGCGCAGAAATAACAAATTGAGGAGAAAAGAGAGCTTATATAATGTGCTGTTAAGAGTGACGTTGGTTGGTAAAATTACAAAATGTCACTCTCCCTCTCTTTCTGTCGGTCTTTCTTTTGCTTTACCAGAGAAAAAGGAAATCAAGTGATTGACAACCCGTCACAAAAAAAATAGAAAGTCAGATTGGTATGCAAACTTTGACTCCACTGCAGGTGAAACACATTTACAGTACCACAAAGATTGTAGGTGTGTGTGTGTGTGTGTGTGTGTGTGTGTGTGTGTGTGTGTGTGTGTGTTCATACAGTAAAACACTTCCAGCACCTCATTAATCAACTGTTCACCTGACAGCTTGACTGACACCTCCTCTTTCTCTCACTCACACACACACACACACACACACACACACACACACACGCCTTGTCCTTTTTTATTCCCAAAAACTGATGAGAGCTCAGAAGAAATAATTCTATGCTCTCATGGTAATTTCCTTCATGACTAACATATAATGACAGGTAAGAAACATAAGGAGGGAAAGATGGAGAAGGAGTAGAAGGATGAGGAGGATAAGAAGAAAGAAAGCTATTTTTAGTTTTTTCACATGCAAAAAAAAAAAGAAATGAGGAAATAATAAGTGCAGATTAGATAAAGGAGGAGTCAGCAGCATCTCTGGCTCCCTCTCAGACACTAGACTGTATTCTATTTGAAGGCGGCAGAGGTCATCATTTATTGAACAGGAGAAACTCATTAGTATGCATCTGATTTCAAACACACTCTGTCTCTCTCCTCCCCCTCCCTGTCCTGCTTTATGTCTGTCTGCTTGATTGTCTCTATCAATTATCTGCTCACACTCCATTTTTCCAAGCGACAACTGCAGGGACAGGAGGAAGAAAAAGGGAAGAGTTTTTTTGTTATTTATTTTTTTTATAGCAAATGGCTTGTAATGGTAGCATTCAACTGTATACTGGATTTTCTGACACACTTAATTTGTTGGATGTTACCGTCGGAAAAATTGTCTGAACCCTTCCTTACCCTTCATTTACAAATCCATCCAAAAATAGTGAGTGTGTATGTCGGTTTGTGTGTGTGTGTGTGTGTGTGTGTGTGTGTGTGTGTGTCTGTGTGTGTGTGTGTGTGTGTGTGTGTGTGTGTGTGTATGTCTGTGTGTGTGTGTGTGTGTGTGTGTGTGTGTGTGTGTGTGTGTGTGTGTGTGTGTGTGTGTGTGTGTGTGTGTGTGTGTGTGTGTGTGTGTGTGTGTGTGTGTGTCCTTTAGTCTGTCTGTTCACCTGACTGTCTGGTTCATCACCAAAAATACACACTGTCTTACAGCCCCATCTAGTGGTTGCAGTCTTACATGACAACATAATATTCTTGTATGCAGATTTCAATGATTTCAAGCGTGAACTGCGTGCATCTCCATGTATATCATCAATCATTTTTCAAAACAGCTTTAGGGAATAATTATCATCCAAACATTTTTATTTAAGTAAAAGCTCTTTTAGCCTCTTTCTATTCATCACGGTTTCTACTCAGTCTGTTAAAGTTGTTGCTGTTCTCAAAATTTTTCTAGGAGAAATAAATCTACTGAATAGAAAGTGATGGGTTTTACGATTTCAGTGGCAGTGATACTGGTTTGTTTGAAATAAAGAGTACTGGCAGGTAGCCTCAGTAGCAATAGCCACTATAGCTAAACAGACATCAATAACAGTGCCACCCATGGAAGCTAAAATGTCCCAAACATGAAATCCAATTAGGATGGCTTTGCAGTAGTGCTCACACTGTTTAATCTCTAAAAAGTGCAGTGCAAGAACAACAACAACAACAACAACAACAACACATCAATGACTGCTTAGCTCCAAACATTTAACAAGATCACAAAGATTTTAACTTTGCATTATGTCCCACCAAATACTTTGAATTGGAAACCAAAGAAGTACTTGGTTTTTTCTTACCTTCTTCTGCAGAACGTTAACTTTGCGTTCCTTGACGTCGAGCATGTCTTTGAGGTCGCTGATCTCTCCATGCTGAGAGCTTTTCTCCTCTGTCAGCTCTGATATCTGCTGACTCTTTTTTGCGAGGAGAGATTCCTTTTCCTCTAGACGGAGACGCAGCGCATCCACCTGCGCGCACGCACACACGCACACACACACACACACACACACAGAATTTAATTTAATTTCATTTCATTTATTTATTTATCTCGAACAATCATCAATGTTGCAAGACAAAAAAAAATTAAAAACATAAAATAAAACACAAACAATCAGAATCTAACAACAAAAAACAAAACAAAAACTAAATAAAAAAATATAAAAAGGATTAGTTCGAGAAGGAGCAGGCGGAAGCAAATAGCTTATTTGGTCCTGCCCCTTATTTCACAAAATCATATTATTACAAAGTAAATAGATATGCAAATACAGCATACAATCTTTCGGTCTTACAATAACTTACAACAATACAATAATATACAACGATACCTTTAAATTACAATTAAAAAGTCAGTAGAAAAAGCATGTTTACGAACCAAAGATGAATTTTCTTGTGATAAGAAATAGTACCGTTACATACAGCAACAACTACTAGTAGCAGAGGAACTGTACCTCAGTCTGCAGTATAGCGGCTCTCTGTTCCTTGGCAGTGAGTGACTCCTTGAGGACGTCCACGTGTTGTTTACTGTCAGAAAACTGATTGTTCAAAGTCTCCAGTTTGGTCCTGAAAGCCAACAGCTCGCTGTCCTTACGACTCAGATCCTGCTTTGCCTGTTCCATCTGAGTAACACACCACACGACGTGAAGAGAGAGAGGGGAGAAAGAAAGAAAGAAGACCCAGTTAGAGTGTGTAATAAAGAGGATTACATGCTATATTAAAATCTATTAAAATCCACTACAAGTTTTACTAATTGAGCACTTGTTCTAAGGTGCATGTTTTACTTATAACTCTATTGTGGAAGACCAAATGTAAAAGTAGAAATTTGTGGAAAAATGTACAGAATGGTGATGGGATTTTTTTTTTTTTTTTTTTTACCATTTTGTGGTTCAGTGCCTTGCTCAAGGGCACATACTGATATACTTCTTCAAAGAGAGGAGCTATAATAAGCTCTCCTTATTCACATTAAATGTAATAAAAATCTAACCTACTGTGTCAGCTAATGCTCAAGAAGCTGTGAGTTTGATCGAATATAATCAAGACATCTTTAGGACTTTTTTAGTAAAAGGAAAAAATATCTGTGTTTCTAACTGATCACCCTTTTTTTCTTTTATCAAGTATCGTTTCTTTATACTAGTATGGCATTTCAATTAGGTGATTGGGAGTGAATTTAACATGACACATTAAATGAATGGACCCAAACAACACAGGAGAATTAACTAATCCAAGGCACTAGTTGAGAGAAACCTCATGCAAGAAGCAAGAGAAGCAGGTTAGAGATAGGCATACTGTAGCTCAGCACAACTGCATTCTCAACTTGAAGTCTGTAATTGTACAGTTCAGACTGCTTGAAACAACTATTACTGTCAACAGCCATTGGTCATAGACAGACTGGGAAGTAAAGACCTCCTAACCCGTTCATATGAACAAAATAGCACACAAAATTAAAGCTGTTTAGAGTTATAATTGCTTGCTGCTGTCTAAACACACAGTCACACTACCGGGATGCTACTGAGAATCTACTCAAGCTGCAGCCATTAAGCAGTCAACCTGGGAGACAGAAAGAGAAGTAAAGAAACTAAGAAAGAAAGAGCAAAAAGACACAGAGGTGTGTCTCTTACTGCAGACACCTCCCGCTGGAGCTCATTGGCTCGTTGCTTTAGCTCGTCCTTCTCTGATTGGCTTTGAGATAGCTCTTCCTTCAGCTGCTCAACCTGGCAGAAGAGGAGGGCGTCACCATGACCACAACAAATCAGCCGCCACATTCACAGACCACTCTGACCACAAACGGCACATGCTGACATCAACATCCAATCAAACTTGAGGATATAGAAAAGAAGGGGGGGGAAAAAATCTACCATACAATCATATTCTGGTACATGGTTTTATTGATAATGACTTAAAATAATGTAATCCTTACCCAAACTCAATATCTAGGATATTGATACCGTAGTTTCAATCAGACCACCATCAAACACCCTCTCAACTGTTTCAATGGCTTCCTTATGCACTCATAAACAGGCCAAATATTGTTTTACACTGACTTGTCCATTGAAGGGATCTTACATGAGCCAGCGAATAGTTATCTTGGTTCATAGTTTCTCTTGACTAACAAATCCCCTGGAGGTTTGTGGTTGATGACCCCTGGTGTTAAATACATTTTAAGACTGCAAACATGCTGATGGTGTCTGTATTGGAAAAAAAACAAGGATGTAAAACATGGAATGTATTACTAGACGTCTAATGCATGCTAACAATGATATAATCATTGTTAGCATGCATTAACAGAAAGAAAAGGTACTGTAAGAAGGTGTACATTGCTTCCTTCCACAAAAATCACTAGAGACAAAAACAAACACTTTTTAACTCAAACAAGCAAAAGAAGCAAAGAAATCGACTGAATTCCCAAACTGGCTCGTCTCCCTCCATGACAGAAGTACTGGTTTGTTTTAATGAGCGTGGCTCCCACAGAAACTCTTTCAGTTACTGACACTTAAGTTGTATCCGTCAAGCGGAGAGAAGTCGAGTTATTTCCCTACAATCTTTGGAAACACGAAAAGAGAAAAATGATGTGTGTGTGTGTGTGTGTGTGTGTGTGTGTGTGTGTGTGTGTGTGTGTGAGAATCTGTCACCTTGTTTTTCATGAACTTGGAGTGAGATCTGTAGACCTCCATCTGTTTGATCTCCTCCTCCCTCTCCTCACTGCTCAGAGCTCCGTTGGACTTGAGCATGTTCACCTCCTCCTCCAGCTCTCTCAGGCCGCGCTCCATTGAGCTGATCTTTGCATCCTGGCAGGACATCAACATGCTCATGTTAAAGGGAAAAGACCCGGTGTGATTTACTGTACCGGAACCATACATATGATCATTTAATGAAATAGATTCCTTTGGTAATTCTGACAGATGAGCAGAGCTGGAAAGTTAATCAAAGAAAGTCCATATGAAAGGTAACATCAGATGGATTATGGGCTTGAGGAATGGAACATACATGCTGTTGATGGCAAGCTTGGCTAATATTGAGTTACTAACAGAATTTACAGCCTTGATCTTTAGTTTTTGCAATACCTAAACTAGCTGGTTTGGAGATGCAGTGTAAACATGACCAATATGACGTAGCTGACAATGAATAACTGTACTGATGTGAACATGTCTGCATTATGCAACTTTCGATCCTTTAAGTATAGCCTTTAATTTGTCAGATTTGTCCTGTCTGATCTCTTAATACTGGACACATTTAGGAGGCAGCCAGAAACATTTTCTGTTAATACTGTACTGTCAACTTTGCAGGGTTGAAAATCTGTGCCTCCACCAGAGGGAGCAATTAGAGTTATATCATAATTTTTGGTAGAGTTAGGAAATTCCTATTCTCCATTTTCTAGTGTAGGGTATAGAAAATATAGTTAAATGAAATGGCATTAAAAAAAAACATAGTTTACAGACTGTGGACACACTGAAGCTGGACATCAAAGGCAATCCATCTACACAAATAACTAATGAAAGCAAGGAAACATGCATGACATGACCATATTCATGCAGGGTCAAGGGAAAGTGTAACAGACCAGGGAAAGGAGAACTAAGGCTTTATGATACAAAGAAAGAGTATGCAGGCATTTTAGTAACCAAAGATAATTGTGCAACAAGCAGGTTGCTATCATTTCAGATACTTTCTACCGGGTTTTTCCTTTACCGTTTTCTATCACTTTGGGCTGGGCAATATTGAAAAAAATATTAATTAATTATTATTATTATTATTATTATTATATATATATATATATATAGTATTATTAATATTAATAATCCATCAGAAGACTCTCTATTATATACATATGATTAAATGTAAAGAATGATGTTTTCCATATGCTGAAAAATGTTCAGGTTGATGTATTAAAATGAAATCATTCTGACTCTGTGTTATGGTTTTAACTTTAGGTTATGTATCATGATGCATAATACTGAAAAAACAACAGTACGTTACACTGATTGATAATAAATATAGCTGACAGATACTGGATTTTTGAGGGCGATACCTGATGTCAATGTTTGGAGATTTTCAAAAAAAATTCTGATAACGATATATCGGCTGATTTACATGAAATAATCAACAACACATGTTTACCTTCATTTCGATGACTGTCTGCAAGGCCTTGGTCTTTGTTGATTCTGGAGCTGCTTCGTATCTCCTGTGCAGCTCCTGAGAGACACAGACAGCACGATGGTCAGCGGACGGCAGAGAGGGAGGCATAGAGGGATGGAGTGAGGGAGGAGAAGGTCGAGGGCCAGGACAGAAGGCGACTGATGGCGAAGGATGGAGGGAGGGTTGAATGGCTGGTGTAGGCCGTGGAGCGGGAGCAGGGAAGGACGGAGAGTGCTGGAGGGAGGGACGGACGGAGGAGGCCACGAGGAAAGAGGGATAGTGGGGAGGACAGGAGGAGGGGAGGACGACGGGATGAATGGAGTGGCGATGGGAATGAGGAGAAGGTGCAGGGAAGGAGGGAGAGGAACACAGTTGGTGATGGCGTGAGGGGGAATATGGAGGAGAGGGTTGAAAGCAGGGAGACACGTGGAAAGGAGGTGGAATAGGGATGGAGGGAGAAACTGGAAAAGAGGGAGAGATGGGGATGGAGGCGGGAATGAGAGGTTTCCCTCTTGCAGAGGCAGTGGCTTTTAGCCTCCTTGGGTCGATCCTTCCATCCCACATCCTTCCAACTGTGAGGAACGCTACTAACTAAGTTCACAACGTTTACGCCTCAAATGGGAATAATTGATCAAATCTGACAGCCTGAAATGATGCTAATTCAATAAATGAGCGCCCAGCTTTGAAACCTTCCAGTTCAAATTAAATCTAAAATGGCCTAGAATCTCCAAAAGTCCTAATTAAACAAAACAATTCCATCCAAATGAAGAAATCCAGTCTTAAGGCTTCAAATGCTTGAAAATCAAACTACAACATGCCACCATACACTAAACTAAAGTAATATTATACATTGTTAACAAAAAAAACTACAAGAATTTGGAAGATCTTCACTACATTCTGTTCCTAAAATTTTTAAAAGTTCCAATTTAAATACTCTAATTTACTGAGCTGTCATCACATCACAACTCACTAGTCAAATGAAGTGAGAGCAAACGGGGAGAGAAAGAAGGGGTGTGCAGATGTAAAGGCACAAAAGAGAAAGAAAGGACGGGGAGAAAGAGTATGAAAGAGGGAGGGAATGAAAGCAGAAGGGAGGACGTAGCAGCGTATGCATCACTGCTTTTCTTTGGAGAAAACACACTTAGAGGTTGACAAAGACAGCTAATGCATGGGCCAGGAAGCACGAAAACACACATATGTGAAAGGGATAGTAGGGTGGCTTAAGGCGCTAGTATGAATGCTTATGCGCACACACACACACACACACACACACACACACACACACACACACACACACACACACACACACAGATATTCCATTGTTTGGTAATCAATTCCACAGCCGTGTCACAGCCGTAATGATTACATACAGTAATAGTCTCACTTTTTACTGCTGCACGTGCGCTCCATCCCCACTATAGGGACACATTTTTGTAGAATTTTGAAAATAGCTGCAGGAAGTTACAAGGTCTGGTCTGTTAATTAGTGAAATGAAAAAAGAAGTGTCAGCAGTGCAGCAGGAAGTCTGCAACACAAATGTAGAATAGATACTTCTACATTTATTTACTTCTGTAATGTTCACTCTAACCCGCACTAAAACTGTCTTCCAGATATTGCAAAATCATATTTTAGTTTTTGTCTGCTTTGCATTTAACAATGTCTGTTGTTGATAAATACTAACAAAAAAAGAAACTCTGTCCAGCACACTGATGCAATGTGAAGCAACATGAGCCAGAAAATGTGTTGGAGTAGGAACAGTCCTAATTATGTTTTGAAAAAAAAAAAAAACACTTCTTGCAGCCTAACTCTCTTACTCAATCATGTGCTGCGATGCATCACTTTCTCTCTCTGTGTGTGTGTGTGTGTGTGTGTGTGTGTGTGTGTGTGTGTGTGTGTGTGTGTGTGTTTAAGTGTATTTCTCCCTAACAGCTGTAGCCCATGGTGCATTCGGAGCTGGTCTGATAACAGTTGTTTTTTGTTTCAGTGTAAGTGAAACTGTTGTCAGCCTGGTTGCTCTTAAGATAAATAATATTATCACACATATAATGTTATACTGTATTGGTCTTTCAAAATAACATTGAAAAAAATCAGCCTGCACACTGACACTTGTGTCTAGTGACACTAATGTGTTAGTACAAACATATTTTTATTGTGCATGTTTTCCTACTGTAATTGTTGTCTGCCATATTTGTTGTGTGCATTTGTATGAGACATGAGCAGGTGCAGAAAGTGGAAACAAATGTCCCTCCTGGGACAATAAAGGCTATCTATCATTGATGACTAAACATTTCGTTTTCATCTATTCCCGGTCTGTTACACCTCAAAACTGTCTTTATCTTTTGTTTTATCTTATTCCATTAATAATTTCATTTTCAAATAACTTGTACTAAAAAAAGTGTCAACAGTTAATGCTTCTGAAAATGAATGTCCAGGAAAGATATATCAAAGTGCATCAAAGGCAAGTTGTATACTGAAAATAAACATTTTGTTCATGAACAAATGAGTGTCCATCTTTCATAATTTGTTGTTCATTAACATCATCTTACCACTAGAGGGAGCTGTTGTATAAAACAACAAATGCGTTGATGAACGGAGAGAGTTGCCAGAAAAGAGACAAAGTAGAAAGAATAGGATAATGTGTGCATTCCTGTGTATTTGTATGTGTGTGTGTGTGTGTGTGTGTGTGTGTGTGTGTGTGTGTGTGTGTGTGTGTGTGTGTGTGTGTGTGTTGTATCTAAACCGAATTATGAGCCAAGAGTGAAAGCAGCCAAGGGCCTTAGTATGACATGGTTGGATTTGCACACACTCACATCTGGCTGTAAACGAAAGACACACACCCACACACATGGGAATGCTTGAATGCACTTTGTTTCTCCTTGGCCAGTCACACACACACACACACACACACACACACACACACACACCTCTCTGAGTTGTAGCATCTCCTTGTCTTTTTGCTCCAGTAGGCCCTCCAGTTGGTGGATGGTCATCTCAGCATCGGCCAGTCGCCTTGTTCGTTCATGGTCCTCCTCAGTTGCCCGTGACGACAGGCCTTTGCTCTGCAACATTTCCAGTAACTTTTTTATGGATTCATCCCTGTTAGAAAAGAAAAGATTTAAAGCTACACTTCACAGTTTGGCAACCTAAAATGGCAGCAAGACGCCCCTGAAATTATGCAATAGTATATTTGACACTTTACCTGGCAGTTAGTGTGTGTTTCTGTGTATCTATCCTCAGCTCCATTTCTTCCACAGTCTTCCTTAAGAGGAAGAGCTCTTTCATCTGTCGCTCGTACTCGCTGTGCAGACGCATGAAGTTCTCTTCTGTCATTTCCTGAGGAGGAATGGGCTGGTTTCCGAGGTGACTGGACTCGGAGTAATCGGACTGGAAGAGTTGATTGAGATCTCGCTGGATTCTGAGCTCATCTTGTAAAGCCTGGATGGTGCACTGAAAATGCTGTAGGTAGAGAAAGAAGTCACATTTAGACTTATAAATGTAAGAGATGATCAGTAGTGTGTGGATGTTGTTGTGAAGCTGCTGAGGAGATTTTCACTGTTCCATTGCACAACAGGACTATAAAACATTTGCAGAGGTCTGACATGGTTTTTAATCAGTACTATCGATTTAACCTATATTATACCAGGAACTGAGATTTTGGGCTTTCCAAACTATTGCACTAGGTTATGTACGAGGCATTGCAGTAAACTACCCAACAACCCAGGCAGAGGTTTTTCTTGTCTTCTTGGAAATCTTGGGCCAGGATTCGTTAGTAGGGATGCACCACTCTATAACGCCGGATCAGTATTCGGTTTTCAGTGCCACAGTAAATCCTTGCCTTCTGTTAACTTACATAAAAATGCAATGCAATTAACACAGTAAATTATACAGATCTGGGGAAAAGTAAGGCCAAGTATTGTATCAGTTCTCGGCAGATACCCTGAGTTGAGGTATCGGAATCAGGAAAGAAAAGGCTGGTGCACCCCTAATGGTTATTGATGTAAACCTGTAAAGCCCAAAGAGGCATTGTAGGATATTGAGCTATACAAAAAAACATCACTTGACTGCAGTGATCAATAGATCAATGTGTGTGTTTAAAAATCACTGAATCTGATTAATTTGTACTTGGATCAAGGCTGACATTTGCAATGTTAGTGTAAGTGACTGGCTGACTGATACAGCATACAGTATGTCATCTTGAGTGAATGAGTGTCTGATAAAAGTGTTGACAGGTAAGTATCACTACCATTATGGCTGAGGACAATGTGACATGACTACCCCTGAGACAGTGTGTGTGTGTGTGTGTGTGTGTGTGTGTGTGTGTGTGTGTGTGTGTGTGTGTGTGTGTGTGTGTGTGTGTGTGTGCTTGCATGTGTTGTCACTATAATGTCCTCAGGCTTTTGTAAAATGCGTCACACATAACCTGAACAACAGCCAGGACATCACCACACGAGTCACGGAGTATTTCCAGAGATAAAAAATAATGCAGGTAGCAAAGTGCTTAGAGAGATGTGCATGAATGAAAGTTGAAGTAAACAGGAGATTAAAAATGAAAGAGAATGTTAAGAGGTTAAAAAAAGGCAGAGATGCTATCGTTCCCTTGCAGTTATCGTTAATCAACATTGACAGGGAAGAGAACGAGATTAAAGAAAAAGGGAAAGAGACAGATGAGTGGGGAGACAAAGAAAATCAGTTCTTAGATATTAAGGAAGAGAAAGGAGAAGAACAAAAAAAGAAAGATAGTGATCACAAATACACTTCATGCTCACACAAACAGACACAGAAATAGAAAAATAGATTATATCAAAGCTCCTGTCTTTTATGATACAGTAGCTCTGCTTAATGTTGCATGACAGCCAGGGCAGTGCGTTTCCTGCTTTGTCTTGTTCTGTTCATTTTTATATTCCCATTGAGACAGATGTACAGAATATTACAATAAAACACAAAATCCTGTCCTCTTCTTATTCTATTACTGTGTTTGTGTGGGTGAGTGGGTTTGTCTGCTGACTCATACAATAGCTCTTCACACACACTTGTCGACGGCTGACTCTGACATTTATAGGTCTTCCCTGAAGACTGAGAGACAGACAGACAGACAGACAGAGTGATAGAAAACATCCTTTCCTCTCTCTGGTTTAATCACTCCGTCTCCATGTCAAGAACATTCCTCTCTCAGACATTCAAACATTGACCCACCATACAATGAAAATATGCAATAATTTGCACAAAATCTCATTTGTTTTGTATAGTGCATCAATACAAAGTTCATTAGCTGATCAACAGAAGATTAATTGAAAACAATTCTAATTAAAGCTGCAAGCAGCGATGGACGGGCCCTCGCACCTCTGCGCGAGTCAGGGTTACCGGTGGATGCCGCTCCTTGCGACCGTACATTTGCGCGGCACTCAGACACTGCAAATTGTCACCAATGAAAAGGGAACTCCCTGCTGAGTTCAACGATACCTCACACAAGGGTCTACCTTAAACAGTTCAAATGGTATGAAAGGGGCGTGGCTTAAGCATAGGGGGCGGGCCAAACCATCACCAATGAAGAAGGAACTCTCTACTGAGTTCAATGACACCTCACACAAGACTACCTTAAACGGTTAAAATGTTATGAAAGGGGGCGTGGCCTGAGTAAGTGGGCGTGGTTAACGTATAGGGGGCGGCTCAGTATCACATGTCGACCACACATTATAAGTTCATCATCATCATGTAAATCGGATGATGTTTGTCATATAAGGTGCATTTCCTGTTGCCAGCGGGGGGCGCTATGACCAAAAGTCAATTTTGGTCTGTAGATGTCCTCAGACCTGGACCCTTGACAATCGTGAGAAATTTCGGGCAGATACGACAACGTACACTCAAGTTACAACAATTTCTTTGTTCATCGCTAAACACTCAAAATGGCCGCCACGCCCACACCGTTTGACGAAAAGTTTTTCTTTTAATAACTTTTCATCTTTAAGGTGTTGAGATGGTACAGACCAAATTTGAAGACCGCCGGATGAAATCTACAGGAGGAGTTCGTTAAAGTATAGCACCTTGAGTTTTAGGCCTACTTCCTGTTGCCACTAGGGGACGCTATGACTTTAAGTAAATAACGGCCTTTATTTGTCCTCAGGGTTGGACTCTTATGAATCCTGAAAAGCTTCGAGCCAATTGGACAATGTACACTCAAGTTACACCCACTTCCTATTTCGATGGCGTAATGCACAAAATGGCCGCACGGCCACGCCCTATGACTAAAAGTTTTTCTTTTAACAACTTTTCATCTTTAATGTCTTAAGATGGCACAGACCGAATTTGAAGTTGATCGGATGAAATCTCTAGGAGGAGTTCGTTAAAGTACGACGTGGAAATGGCCAAAATCGCACTAATTTCAACATTAAAACATTTAATTAAAAATGGCGGACTTCCTGTTGGGTTTAGGGTATGGCTACAATGACGTTTTCTGTGCGGCTTGACATGATACATATGTGTACCAAGTTTCGTGAGTCTACGTTAAACGCACTGCAGAGGCTCAATTATTTTTAATATTGTAGGAGGCGCTAGCGAGCCATTTTTGAACGCCTATTCCCGAAACCCTTAAAATACGTACATTTTCACCAGACTTGATGCGACCGCCAAATTTGGTGAGTTTTTGAATATGTTAAGCCCCTCAAAAAGGCAATTCATTTGCCAGGAAAAAGAATAACAATAATTCCTTCAGTTCCAATAGGGCCTTCGCCGCTGTCGGCGTTCGGGCCCTAATTAAATTTGGTTTATTCGGTTTAAGTATCAAAAGAAAAAATTTAACATTTAAAAGTGTGCAGCTTTCTTCTATCTAATCTCATTAAACCTAATCCTTCTGGGCGTTTTTGGCATTTGTCCTTATTTTTCTGCACACACCCTTATACAGCTGTATTTGTGCCAAAAAGAGTGAAGCGTGCGCACACACACACACACACACACACACACACACACACACACACACACACACACACACACACACAAAGCCTCAATGGTCTTGCTCAAAGAAACGTAAATCAGTGTGTTGCTGAAGTCAGTCAAGCAAATACATTGTGAACACACACAGAATTTTAAAGATTTAAATATAAAGAATTCAGATTCACACACACAGGCTTGTGCCAGTACTCCCCTCCCACACACACTCAGCTGGAATGTAGAGCTGACAAATGCCAGACCACAAGAGAGAGAGAAGGAAAAGAGGGAGTGAAATAAAAAAGAAACAAACAACAACAGAGAGGTAGGGAAAACACCATGTTAATTGTTTTTAGCAGAAATAGAGGGAGGGAATAAAAGAGGAGGAGGAAAGAGAGAGAGAGAGGATCAAAATACAAGTTGTGTTTTTCTTCTCAGTTTCTGCTGAGATGCCTTTCGCTCCTTCACCTTTGACCCTGTCAGACACTTCCTGGTTACACAGGGGACTTTGAGGGTCGGTCACCACTCAAAACTGAGACAGACATGCAAGCACACACATTCATTCAGAAACATTCAGGACACAGTCACATGTTCATATTACACTGTGAGTTGGACTACAAACACAGCACACAAAGCAAAACAAAACAGTTTAAGAAATCTTATATTCAATAAGGTATTGATTATTTCCCATTTTATTTCCTGCTCATCACTTTATTTACACTCTAGTTTTCAGTATATATTCACAATAAATGATGAAATAGCAAGAAAAAGAAATAAATCTAAACCGTGTGACAAACACACAAACACGAAAACAAATCAAGATGACAAATCATTCCTTCAGATGTCTGACGTATGAATTCATCAAGCTGATATAAACAAGTGCAACACGGGAAATTGTCCTGATCCCAGTGATGTTCAACAAATTGAACAGTCTCTGGAAATCCTGTCATATCAGTGTACATTATGCTAGTTAGCAACATTATAAACAAGAGGTGCACACTGGAGCACAGCGGACTAAAAAGACTATGTCTATGTGTATGAGCACAAGACAGTCAGTCATCTGCTCAAATTTCATAATGACGGTATATACTGTGATATCCGTGGTAAACACATGTATTTAAGTAACCAGGTTACTCACAAACCAGAGTTTACCTGCATTCCGACAGCCTCCACTTTAGTGGTCACTCTGGTCATGAAATCAATACATGCAAATAGGAGATGTGGCGAGTTCCTCTAACAAGCTGCTAAAAGGAGCCTTCATCAGCATCCTTCTGTATTTTTGTCTGACTCTGAGGGGCTTCGGGCTGGTGGCCAGCTGTGCCTGTGTTTGACTTCAGCTGATATCAGAAACAAAAGAACCCAGAGGCATTAAATGATCCATTTGATCATTACAATAAAACATTCTTTTTTTTTTTTCCACCCCTTGAACTTTTAACACACTTCTTCTGATGTGCTTCATGGCCACAACGCTGGTGGAAGAACCTAAAGTGGGTGAAGAATCTCAGAAGGTCTTACAAATAAGCTGCAAGACTGTTTTGAAATATGCTTGGGACGTCTTACAGACAAGCAGGATGAATTGAGCTCCAGTTTTCAGTAGCATGGAAGTTGCAAATGTGGGACTCAATATGACCTGGTCCTGACTTTTCTACACTGTGTCAGGAGCCAAATCCACCTCACTAGAAGGACTAAAATGGCCTTCTCACAAACGGAATAGCTTCTGCAACAGAGGGTTTACAAGTAAAATATTAGAGTTGGAATTTAAAATAATGGATACAGTATGCTCCTGTATATTTGGAAGCAGAAAAATAATTGTTGCTAAAAACTACATTAATTCATACTAACATAACATGATTGAATTTAGGTTGCAACGGAAAAAAACATCTATAGAAAAACAAACTAATGATCCTTTGTTGCCTAATGAGCAGTCTACATAACTCCAAATCATATTAAGAGGAAGAAGAGAAGAGAAGAGAAAAGAAGATCAGTTTGTGAATATGGTGACAATTTTTCCATCCGCTCGCCATCTCTCCCTCAGGACACTGCTCATCTGTCGTTCAATATTAACCATCTCTCTGTTATTACTCCTCTGTCTCATCCCTTGATTATTCTGTGCTTGCCGGGTGAGTCACATCCCCACCCCCCACCCCCACCCTCCCTAACAAACAGACACACACTGTGACAGAAACATATACACACACTTGGATGGACAAAAACATGCACATGTCGAGCGCACGGTAATGCCCACACGCAGACATAGTGTTGGAGGCAGCGGTCATGCTGTAATGACTATGAGCGGTTTCGCCCACTCAGGCATCAGACAACAGATTAACACACACACTCTCTCTCTCTCTCTCTCTTCTTTCTCGGAGGGTAAAGGTGGAGGATGAAGAACATAATGAAGAGGAGAAAATGAAATAAAAAGGAGAGGAACAGGCGGAAGAAACAGAAGAAAAAAAAACATTTTCCAAAAAGACGGAGAGCAAGCTGATGGAAGAAAAAAGATTGTATATATTGTATCAGATTGTAAATACATATGAAAACAAAAGGAGACATGAATAAGTATGGATGAAAGAGATTACATGAGAGAGCGCATGAATTAAAAAAAAGCCAAGAGAGGAGAGAGAAAGGCAGAAAAGGTAGGAGGGAAATGTTGACCCTAATCAGTCACTTTGAGATGCAACATCATGGCCAGTTAAAGAGCAAGAAGAGAAGAGGCATTGCATCTGTCACATTTATTTAACATAAACACATTACAGATGTAAAGCTCTTTTAACCAGATAGACTGGTATATATACAGTATATAAAGCAGCAGAAGAAATAGGGGAGTGACTGCACTGTAATTCTGTTCATTCCTCACTAACTCTTCCCAAACCCACTCCTTATAAGGAAAGACATGGCTACCACAGGCCTCCACACGCACACATACACATGCTGAGAGAGAGAAAGTGGAGAGAAAGTGAGAGAGAAAACTCACAGAGGGAAACTGACCCTCTCTTTCCTTTCAGTTTCAAATCTCTTTTTTCTCTCCATTTCTTTCCACTGTAAAAGGAGCACTGTGTCTGTGTAAGAGAAAAACAGAGGGAACAGTGCCATTTCTCCCTCTCTCTCTCTCTCTCTCTCACGCTCTCTCTCAGCATTAAAGTTAAAGTTTTATAAGACTCCTGAATGTAGAAGGCTCTTCTTTTTCCTCTCCTTTTTCCTCCTCTCTTTCTCAGTTAAATTCTCTCCATGAATCTCCTTGCTCTTTCTAATCCATGCATTGCTCTCCCTCCCACTGTCCATCTGCCTTTTTTCTCCCCCTGCTATCATTCCCCTGTATTCACCTTATTCCCTCTTTCTCTCCATCCCTCTCTCTCTCTTCCTCACCTATCTCTCCATCCTGACTAAATAAACACACAGGTTTGGAGGACCATCTGTTACTGATGAGCATTCATGTGTGAAAAAAAAAGAACAATACACACACACACACACACACACACACACACACACACACACATACACACACACTCAAATGCGGAGATAATAGAAAAATAAATCATTTTTGGAGCTTTTTATCTTTTAGTTTGGACATTTGAACTCTAAAATGTGGGGGCAGTAAGTGTCGCACATGTGTGCATGAACATGGACACACACAAGTACAACATACTGATATGAGGACACAGACACACACAAGAGAGGAATAATGAGTCATACTGTAGGTTGATAAGAAGAGAATAGAAAGAGGTGCAGACTGCATGCAACAAAGGGAGGCAAATAGAGAGAGAGAGAGAGAGAGAGAGAGAGAGAGAGAGAGAGAGAGAGATGATTGTCACTGTGTATTAAAAACGTATCATGCAAAGAAAGGCTTTGCTGAGCCTGCATGCTGTATTTTCCTGCATCATATTCTCACAGTCAAACACATTCACACTCAGATCTCTCAGAAGTCCAGCTTCAGTCCCTCCACTGTTGACTGAAGATCAGCAGCACTTAAAGGGAAAGGCCACCTCTTCCTCGGTTATTTTATTAAACCAGCTGAGTCTGAACATCATCATACCCAACATCTAATGAAAGAATGTGTTCCAAAAGTATCTTTGTCTCTCCCTCTCTAGTGGACCCAAAAACATCCTTACTTTAGATGAACTTTTTTTTTTTTTTTTTTTTAATCTGTGGACTTACCAATTTATTCGAGCTGGAAAATGAAGGTTAATTAAAATTTGGCTCTTATTTTGTAGTTTGGGCCATCATTTTTATAAGCAATAAGAACACTGTACTCAAGATAAGACAGCTGCTGAGAACTGGGAACACGGCATTGCTAAAAAGAAATCAGGACAAGACACACAACCAATCAGGCGATCATACAGGTTTTCAACAAAGCCTCAAATTAGTTTCAATATTTGGAATATGAAACAAGAGAAGAAGAAAAATTACCCAAATTGTCTGGCATGCACGCTGTTCAAACTGACATTGATCACCATTTACATGCTTCCTGGTTCAATAATGGTGATTGTGTACACAAAAAAAAGAAGCGGGACTCCTGAGGAATGCACAAAATGTTTGCAGAATCCTTGTGTGTGTGTGTGTGTGTGTGTGTGTGTGTGTGTGTGTGTGTGTGCGCGCATGTTCAGCTTTTTCCTCTTTGACTCTCTTTCAATAAATCCTTTCTCTCCCCTTTCTCTGCCTCATCTCTAACTCCCATCCAAGAGATTTACATCCCCATTTTTTTTTTACAAGAAACCCGAGCAGTCATATTGTCAAATTCAATCTAACTAAAATGGAAGGAGTCTCTGTCTGTCTTTCGATTTTCTCGACAACCGAAACAGGAACGGTCACTGCACTAGTTCAATAAAATTCTGATTTAATGCTTTTACCGAATGACTAGTAATATAACAAGACAATCAGTACAACGATGCTTCTAATTTCAGTTAATCTTATTTTTCCTTTTATTCATCCTTCATTTCCTACATTTCCCTATCTTCTTTCTTCATCCCTGACGCCTCTCTTTAAGTCAATCTATCTCTTCTATCTTTTCATCCACCCATTTCTCTCCTGTCACATCAACATCCATCAGTCTTTCCATTTCTCTACATTTCATCTGCTGTTTTCAGCTCAATTTGCCCATGCCGTCCATTTATTCGCCCATGCCGTCCATTTATCCCTCTTCCTTTCCTCACACCTCTTGGCACTTGTCCCCATGCTTTCCAGTTTGATCTATCCTTCTTATCCACTTTCCTAATTTCCTCCCCCTTCCTCTCTACGTTTTACACGGCTAAGCCTTTTTTGCAGCCAGCTGGCACAGAAACTCTTGCCGGTAACATCTGTACAGTAAATGGAAATCTCAGAGAGGAAACACTTGGCACCGTCCATTTCTATTGGATTCTAACTAATCTGAACCCATGAGAACCAGCTCAATGCCAGCTTGGAGTAATGGAATTAGAAATGAAAGATGCTCAGTTTAAATCCAGGTGTAATAACATTAAGTGCTGAGCGGTGATTATAATTTTTTACTCAGTCAGTACACAAAGGGTGTGTTTACAATATAGTTACAGGTATGTGTTTTAGTAAAACAAATTGTTCTTTAATTTAGAACTGTAGTTAATTCTTTATTTATAATTCAAGTGAACAAATTACTTTGGTTGTGATTATTTAACATAGCCTCAGATGGTTTCAGCATTTCCATGGAAAATATTAGAGTTCTGGTGGCACCATCCGTTTACACATTAACCTGAAGGCCTGATTTACTGCCATGTTCATAGAGCAGAAAAACACTCAAGTGCCACTTTTTCTCTCCTTCTCTCCATCTCTCTCTAACTTTGTTGCTCTGAGCAAAGAATGAGAAAAAGGCAGAAAAAAGGACTACAAATAAGGAAGGAGAAGAGAGTAAAGGCAATCTCTCCATCTCTGTCATCCCACTCACGACCTGAAGGTAAAGGGCCGCCCAGGTGCAACGTGCTCACATGCCTGTTTGGGTTAACCTCCTCACACACAGACACAGACACACAGAGACACAGACACAGACACACAGAGACACAGAGACACACAGAGACAGACACACAGAGACACAGACACACAAAGACCAAAAACAAAACACAACCTCTAGGCTGATGGACAAATCTTTGTATATTATTTTGACAATTTTGGCAATAAAAAAAAAATCTATGCACAAATAGTCCTCCGCCAATACGATAATATAATCTTACTGAGCCTGACAAACTGAAAACAATCTCATTGAGATCCATTAATCATCATAGAGGAGACATGTTTTTTCCCTCTATAGCAGAAACACAAACACACACCTTCATTCCCAACCAGCACCTTGAGTATTAGGCTAAATAATTGAAGAGAATGAAAACATTGCAGCAGCAGCAGAAGTCCAACAGCCACTGGCTGCTTCACTTTCTCCGACACACGCACAACTTCTGACATCATACCGCTGCCACGTACCTTCCATTTCCATAAAACATGCACACATTAGTGCAAGCAAACAAAACACGCTTGATAAAAATAGAAATGGTAGATGCCATACAGAGCAGTCCTATACAATACATGCACAGAGACATGCATGCATGTCTGTCTCCATGTGCACATACTGTATGTACCGAGGAAGAGGTGGCCTTTCCCTTTAAGTGCTGCTGATCTTCAGTCAACAGTGGAGGGACTGAAGCTGGACTTGGCAGATCTGAGTGTGAATGTGTTTGACTGTGAGAATATGATGCAGGAAAATACAGCATGCAGGCTCAGCAAAGCCTTTCTTTGCATGATACGTTTTTAATACACAGTGACAATCATCTCTCTCTCTCTCTCTCTCTCTCTCTCTCTCTCTCTCTCTCTCTCTCTCTCTCTCTCTCTCTCTCTCTCTCTCTCTCTCTCTCTCTCTCTCTCTCTCTCTCTCTCTCTCTCTCTCTCTCTCTCTCTCTCTCTAATGGCTCGCCTGGAGTAGAGTAGATGATAGATTGCAACTAGCAGCCCCAAAAAACAGACAGAGTGGTTATTGTTCAGCTGGTGTGATTCAGTGTTAGGACAGACCATGTAGAACAGAGAGCGAGAAGCACACGGTCTATTCAAAAACATATTCTTAAATTCATTTAGGAAAAGCACATTAATTAAGTTGCTCAATATGCATATTACATCTCATTGTGATCATTTTGTGTCATTTTAGCATTAAACTTTTCTTAGTTACATGAATTCATTTCAGGAGAGGATATTAACAGAATGGAAACACTGATGCGGAGTAAAAACCATGAATGTCATGGTGACATTCATAAATGTTAACTGCTGCTTGCCTTCTGCTTGAGAGTATATATTGATTAAATGCAAACTGACCACCATAGTTAGGAGTGCAGAGGATAGGAGAGAAAAGAGACAGAAGGTGCGTGTGTGTGTGTGTGTGTGTTTTTGTGTGAGAAAGAAATAAACTAACACAGAGAAGAAAAGAAAGCATCATTTAGCATTCCAGACATTCCTTCATATTTTTCTTTTTTTCTGTGCTTTTCTTTCTTTCTGCATGAAACATCGTACTTACCTGCTGTGATCAAAGAGGTGGAACACATTGGGTGAACACACTTACACTCACAATTAAAACCAAAGCAAGGCAGTGCACTAAATGTGACAAAGAAGACAGACAACACTGACCAGGACTAAATAGAGCAGGCTTCTGTGTTCAGATCAATAGATTTATTAGTGCAGGGTGTGTCCGTTCTACTGAATTGAGTTCTGTGGCAAAACTGCTCCACAGGCCCAGATGGAGAGTGAGGAGAGGGAGGAGAAGGACAGGGGGCTGTGATAGAGTGGGGGAGTCTGAAAGTGGGAGTGAAATGGTGAGACAGAGAAGAGAGAGCAGTGAGAAAGAGATGGAGTGTGTGGTGACGATGAGTAGACGCCATACTAAGAGAAAATTAGTGGATGTGGGAAGAGAGACAAGAGAAAGCCACTGGCAGTATAGAGGGAGAGAATGATCATTTAAAGATCAGTGGGGAAGGAACAAAAAGAGCCTTCCATCTCATCTGACTGAGAAATGACAATGTTTTGGGTGTTTTCCAACTTTTCTGCAGATAGAAAGTAATTATGTAAAACAAAACACAAACTTTCTCCCAAACAGCTGTGAGCAAGCACTCCATCCTAACATGGAGCCTCTTCCCTCTTGTCACTTTGGTATCTTTTAGTGAGAAGCATCACACACACACACACACACACACACACACACACACACACACACACACACACACACACACACACACACACACACACACCAGGATGGTAAACATGAACACACTGAATTTGTTTTCCTGATGTCACATCACACAGTATTTTTGTATTTAATGCTCTCGCTGCCTTAACAAGCAGCCAATCTGCTCAGTTCAACCTTAGCGCTACACAATATTTGTATATTAACCATGGATCTGAATGTGAAAGGTGTCTCTCGTAGTGACAAATCTAGGGAGAACTATTAACAGACTCTGCAGTTCCCCTCTATGAATGCTAATGTTTGCTAACACAATCACCATATGGACTTTATAACAGTGATTATACAGTATGTCAATGTTTTGTTTATGGGCTAGTTGGGAACTCATTTTTCATATTTCCCACATAAAATGCAATCTTGCAATGTTGACAAAAGTAAAAAATATTTTCTGTATCCGTCCCGTGATTCAGGTACGCTCCAAAATGTAATGGGTCCATTGCAATGGGCCCATGCTACACCCTTTCACCAAGTTTCTTGAAAATCGGGCCCGTAGTTTTTCCTTAAAATGTACACATTTTTATCAAACTATACAACAGACAAGAAGACATTTTTAAGTATGACAATGTTGTAGATTATTATACCATAATTTATCGGATCTGCCTAACAAGTACAAACAAGGAATTTCTGTTATACCGGTGTTAAATCAATGGTGTCACAATGTAAAAAATATGACAGGAAAGGAATTATGCAATGGGAGTGCAGACAGAAGGAGAGGAAGAGATAAAGACAGAGGCAGGCGGAAGAGAGGTGAAGATAGTGGGCCGAGCGTGAAGGAGGAGGTGAATAAGTGAGGAAGCGTGGAGGAAAGAAGGGGGGAGGAGGGAGGAGGGACGGAGGGTGGAAATGAGATGAGCATTCCTCAGCAAGGGCGGGACCCAGAGTGCATGTGTGTGTGTGTGTGTGTGTGTGTGTGTATGTGTGTGTGTGTGTGTGTGTGTACATATCCCAAAATCACTGGGAGGTAACTTCATTTGATTTCTAACATGAGATGATGGCGAAGAAAGAGAGAGGAGGGAAGGTAGGAGGAGGGAGGAAAGTAAGAGCTGACTCACTGTGAAGACAGAAATAGAAGAAGAGAACAGGAATGAGTAAGAAGAGAGGAAAAAAAGGAGCGAGTGGACAGAGAAAAGCCAGAGACGAGAGACTGAAGTTAAGGAAAGTGATGCGATAATGAGAGCAGGAAATGAAAAGGATGCCTTGGGTTAAAAGGGTTTTATTTGTCTGGATGAAATAAATGGAATTAAAGTGAAAGAGAGAACACATATTTCCCGACATTAGAGATCAGAAAATATTCTTACATG
This sequence comes from Sander vitreus, assembly GCF_031162955.1. Lineage (NCBI taxonomy): Eukaryota > Metazoa > Chordata > Actinopteri > Perciformes > Percidae > Sander > Sander vitreus. Next base: position 12,688,927 of record NC_135877.1, read on the forward strand.
TCTCAACGTGCGTATTCACTCACTTTAACAGCAGGAGTTTTCTAGTGTGGCAGGAGGCCAAATACATGATAGATTGATCAATGTATCATTTGTTCCTTTGTTCTCTCACACACGCCATCACTTTAAATAAGTGTGCGCACACAAGACACACACATACGACTTAAAGATTTATGGATGCACACACACACACACACACACACACACACACACACACACACACACACACACACACACACATGCATACTGCTCATGTTCACAGTGATTTAATATCTAGTGATGTAATTTCCCAACCTGAAGTCCTTTCCCACAACTTCAACGTTAAATTTGTCTTGAGAGTCGTGGGAGCAACATCAAAGCCCCAAATAATTTCAAATGCACACACATGCAGGGATAAAAGCACCCGATAATGACCGAAAAGTAGCGAGGACCAAGCACTTTCAGCACAAGATGACAGCGTGTGAAATGAGTCACTGTGAGGCAGCGATTGTGTATGTGTGCAGATCATGTCTTGTATAATATTACGGCCTCCTGCCAGACTAGCTGTGCTTCCGTCTCATCCAGATGGCTTCAGAACCAACAGACAGCTGGGAGTCCCCAACCACCAGGCAGCCCTGCTTCATCCGTTTACCCATCTTCAAGGCCGTCTTACAGCAGTGAGACAAATCCACTGGAACAATCCATAATATTATCAGGACATGCTCCCCTTTGTGCCTGTCCATAAATGTTACCGTTAACTGAGTAGAAAAACTATCAGATGGATAAACCAAAGCTGAAACTAAAATCCACAGGGTTTGGGCTAAATGTAATTTTCCAACTTGGACTTCCTAAATTTCCAGATCCTGGATTAGCTGCGATGACGATGAAATTATTATATTGTTCATGACATGATCCTTCCTCTGTTCATTTGTTCCAGGTTTTGACTCCGAGCAACAAGCAAAAACGGCAATTCATACGATTTTGTCCCACAGCAACACACACATAGTTGCACACACTCAGATGCCTCTTTCCTACCTGCGTTTCCTCCTGCACCACTCTGTACTGTTCCTTCCACAGGGCAATCTTTGTTGCTTCGTCCTTCCTCAGCGCCCTCTCTTTCTTCAGCTCTGGACTCCAAAACGTCTTAATGGAGTTCATAGAGGAGCTCAACTTGGACTCTTTACTCTCCAGCTAAAAGAAATTAACATCAAACATTGGGACTTTGTTTTGATCAATGTTGGGCCATTAAAAATCCTTGATCATTGATTACAGATCGACTTGCCTCCTAATATTATTTATTCAATTCAGTGGCTTTTAGTTTGAACTTGTAATTTTTGTTTTATATGCACGACGGCATAATTCCCAGAGGAACACAAGTAAACAAACAGCCAAATAAGATACCATAAATTAACAAATAAAATGGATGTATCTCAGTAAGGTGTGTATATTTGCAATACCCTTACTTCTCTGCGTAGTAGTTCGTTCTCTCTCAGCACTTCTCTTAACTGTGTCTGCAGGTCTGACATTGCACCGTCTCTCACCTTGTAACAAACACAAACACATACAGCATGGATATAACATGTTAGATACCAGCAATAGCATCATTTTTGTTCCTGTCTTACATTATAAACATTTTGTCTATTTGCAGCGGTCACTACTACAGTAAGGGCCCAGAACAACCAAACTGAATGTGAATGTGAAGTACTCTCTCTGAAAGCCACTGCTGGTGCTGCAAAATCTACCATTCGCAAATATGAGAAATCAAATATGGAAAGAAAGACTCAAATATTGTAATAATGTCGTATTGTAATTATGTAAAGTATTGTAACAAACTGCTTTGATTTTGAAAAAAAATCATTTTAGGTATTTCACTAAAACTCTTCTGCAAGTTTAGTTAGGTTTATAGTTTTTAGATTGTCAACATTAGGCTACAAATAAGCTTACATTATGCGTGCCATGAATGTAACAAACAATAGGGGAAAGCTAGCAAAGGAAATAACATTTAAGGAGAGATGAAGAATGTTTTTTGTTTAGGAAATAATTAGAAATATATGGAGGAGGTCCTGTGAGAGGGGAGGGAGATACAGCTTGGAGAGATGAGCTCTCAGGTTATGAGTAATGTTGCAGAGGGAGTGGGAGGACAGATCTTAGTCTATTTAAACGTACTGTATGAATACCCACAGCTCTTATATTATTTAGTTGAAGCGTGACTTAAATAGTAAGCTGAATTTAGCCAAACTACCTTAAACCACCCAGCTCCCCTACTACTGTACATCGAACAGGAGGATAATTCATTTGTGACAAAACAATGTTTGCTAAACGCAATTGATTTGATCTTTTTATATTTCTTCACTCAAAGGCGAGACAAAGATTATCTATACCCTAAATTAATTGTATCCACACATTCCTTATCGGTTTATTTCTAAACTTCATTTGAGCTTAACTATTTTAGATCATGTGCGGGACTATTTCTTGGCTAGGAGCAGTGACTTCTTAGTCTTGTAGTCCTCATGTTGCCAGGCAATCAGTGGAGACTTAGGGAAGTTACTGCTGCAGTCCAAAAAATAATCCAGCACTGTAATGACCATAAACCCCCCAACCAGTTGTTTAATACACTTTTTGTACGGATAAAACAAACAAGATATAACGTTAATGAGTGCTTCTTAGAGGGGCTGGTGGACTCCAGCTTCATATTGAAAGGACAGATATGATAGTGGTGTTGATCTTCTGATCTAACTCTCAGCAAGAAAGCGTATAAGCACATTTTCTAAAACTATTTCTTTAATGCTATTTTAATCTGGGTACATTTCAGAAACAGAACCTCCAAGTTATTTTGTGTCTTAGTGTTCACACAACACAGCAGCTTTTAAAATGTTCGTTTTTGTAGCATTAGTTTCTTTCAATTCTAACAAACATGTAGGGCATAAAGACTTAATAACAAATATTACACTGGCCAAACATTATACAGAGGAACAAAGAGACCCAATTTCAAATTGTGTTCAGTTCTCAAAATGCTGACTTCAATGTTGCATCAATAAAAGAAGAAAACACTGCGATGCCTCACCTGTCTTATGGAGTGGGGCACAGTGGCCGCCTGTGAAAGCTGGTTTTGCAGCTCCCCCCCAAATGCTATTGCATCACTGTGCATCGCACCCCCTCCCCCTCCCCCTCCTCCTCCAGTGTTTATATTAGGACTGCTCCCCATGATGGCCGCCCTGACCCCATAGGGGACCCTGGCCCCAGCCCTGCCCAGGGTCATGGTGCTTTTTGGCAGCGAAGGGTTCAGCCCGCTGCCCAGGCTCCCAACGCCAATCGTGTCATCAACTGTGTCAGTGAAGTACATAGGACCGCCTGTAGCGTAGGCAGCATTTAGAGACTGAATGTTCTCCATGGACAGGGTTTTACAGGAGCCAGTAAGTCCACTGGTGGAGCTGCTGCTGCTGTTTCGTCTGTGTCCAAGGCGTGGAGAGCGAGGGAGGCGTGGGGAGCGCCCAGGGCTCCCAGACACTGACCCGTTACCATTGGATCCAACGACATCCAGCTTTGAGACGGAACGGGAGCTACCGTACATTGTAAGGGAATATGTTGTGTTTACTGTAGAGACGAAAGAGTGTCTGGTTCAAATGATTAATTAAGCAAATCAAAAATACATGCTCAAAATTACACAAAAAATGTAAGATGGATGTCCCAAAAAAATCTGAAATACTAAATTGAACAGCTGAAAACACAAACTCCCGTCACTATTCTACAGAAGTCCTTGTTGACTTGAAATATCCTGATGCAGGGTTGACATAGCTGTGATCAAGGCCTTTCCAACACCCTTACTGTAATCAATGGGCTTTGTTAGAAAAGCAGGAATCAATAGGGCATCCCTTTAGATAAATGCAGCAAGTAAATCCACAAGGCCTGGGATGATGGGATCACCTAAAAAGAAAAGGGAGACAGAGACAAAGACTTAGTGATCAGTGGAACAAAGATATACTGCACTTATGGTACAAAGGAATACACTGGATTTTTATTAATCTAGTCTTGAGACTGGTTTCATCTCTTTTACAGTATTTACTTGCAATGTAAACAGCAGGTTAAATAAACAAGCTTACTGGCCAAAATGCCAGTATGTTGCAAGTTACATGTACTGTAAACGGAAAACGGAAATTTTGATCTGATGATGGTGCCAGATAAAAAGTCAGGGGTTCAGAGAGACTATGAATGTCTCCATCAAATTGCTTGAACATCAATAATAGTCCATCCAGTAGTTGTCAAGACATTCTACTCTGAATTACAAGTGTCAACCTGCTGATGATGCTAGACAAAAAGTTATCAGATCACCAAAGTAACAAGGCTTCATCCTCTGGGGAACATGAATGTTTGTACCAAAATATTTGCCAGTCCATCTTGTAGATGTAGTGATGTTTCACCCTGCTTGTGGCGCTAAATTAAAAGGCAAAGGATCAGCAAAGTCTGACCTCTCCAATAACCCAATATGACTCATCAAAAATGCCCAGAAACTCCTTTTTCTGCCACCACATTTGTACACATATGCACACAGTAAGTGAGAGATGTACATCTGATATGCTCAGACCACAGACTACAGTCAGAAGCTTTGGCTTTATCCTCAAACTCTGCTACAGGCACAAACATCAGCTGATGTGTCGGTTCATATGATCACACAGGCCGCTTTGTCTCTTCGCCACCCGTTACACCTTCTTAAGATCACACTATGTCCTAACAGTTCTGGATATCACATCAAAGTTACTGTCCTGCAGCTGTAAAAAGCTGTGTGATAGCAGATAACATTCAATCAGCTGATCTAACATTCATAAAGGCAAATAATTTGTTTCCCTCCTGGATGAATTCCATGTACTAAAATATAATAAGCCATGCTTTCTATTCAGTCAATTAAATCTTGTTATTATTCCATTTTATTACATTATTATTTACACTGGATATACATACATTATATGGGCTAAATTATTAAAGGTGCTCTAAGCGATGTTGGGTGATGTCACTTCTTGTTGACGTTCAAAGTATTTTCAAACAAAACGGAGGCTAGCTCCCTCCTCCGCATCCCATCCCCTCCCTCTCCGTTCCGCGCACTAACCCCCCCAACCCCTACCCCCAAATCCTTCTTGTCGGTTATTGGCTGGAACACTGTTTATGTTTCGTGGTGGAGGTTGGCGCAGTTTGTTTTTGTTGCCGTTTGTGGAACCTGGGCTGTCTACAGAGACCGCTTTTTTTTTTTACAGTGTGTTCAGGGGACAGGCAGCTTGCGGATAGTGAGCAGATGTTTGCTGTATGTGACAAAAAATGTTGTAGCCTAAAAAACGTGTGACATCGCTTAGAGCACCTTCAATTGGATGGACAATAGATGCCAAAACTGTAAATTGCTGTTTCAAATAAAGCAAAAACACCATACCATGAAATGTCATGCTTTTACAGTGCGTATGTGTGTATGTGTGTGTATGTGTGTGTGTGTGTGTGTGTGTGTGTGTGTGTGTGTGTGTGTACATATCCCAAAATCACTGGTAAAGCAGGCGCCCATGTGTAGAGGTTTACTCCTCGACACAGCGACTGCGGGTTCGACTCCGACCTGCGGCCCTTTGCTGCATGTCATTCCCCCTCTCTCTCCCCTTTCATGTCTTTATCTGTCCTGTCAAAAATAAAGGCCGAAAATGCCCCAAAAAATAATCTTAAAAAATAAAAAAATAAAAAGGATTAAGTCAATCAGGTCAAATAAACCATGTAAGTAACATATGTGAAAATATGTGATTCCATTGTGAAGTAAATGTAAAAGGTGTAATCAATAACAGTTTACTGTCTTTTGCAAAAACAAATTGACCATGATTCCTGACTCTCACATGTTGCTGACAAATGCCTCAGAGGCTGCTGAGAATTCAAGCTTTCTGTGGCGAATGCTCTGATCTCCCAGGCTGAGTGAACAACAGTGAAGCATTTAAAAGGTGGAGTAAGTTTCAGACTCTTTGTTGTCAGTGTAGAATTGTAGAAATGTGAGGTAAATATACTAAAAACAATATTATATGCAACCTTAGGTGTTACAGTTACTGTATGAGATAAGGAAAGTACATTTACAGCTATTTAAAATTAATAGCCAGCTGGTCAATAGTCATTATTCAGTTATTTGGGTATCCTTGGAGACAGTGATGTCATCCTCAGGTCAGTGGATACATGGCCTATTGGACGCACCATCTGATCCACACTCTCCCCTTACAAAAATGACCTAAAGTGACCTAAACCACTTCATAAATAGTCAGTGCATATAAGACTTAAAGTGCTCATATTATGCACATTTTCAGGTTCATAATTGTATTTTGAGGTTGTACCAGAATAGGTTTACATGATTTAATTTTCAAAAAACACCATCTTTTTGTTTTACTGCACATTGCTGCAGCTCCTCTTTTCACCCTGTGTGTTGAGCTCTCTGTTTTAGCTACAGAGTGAGACATCTCACTTCTGTTCCATCTTTGTTGGGAGTCGCACATGCACAGTAGCTAGCTAAGGACTACTAGCCAGTCAGAAGCATAGTATGAGGGCGTGCCATGCTAGCAGCTAGGCGAGCATTATAACGTGTGTTACAAAGTGATGCACGTTCGTCACGGAAGTAAAGGCTGGACTACAATAGAGCTGTTTGGAGCAGTTTGTGAACAGTGTTTTCTGTTGGAGATGGTAAGTCCCTTTGGGGTGGACTTTGGGCTTTTTCACTTTGTACCTATAACGTACAAACAAGATGAACTTCTGGAGGTTCAGTTTAATGGTAACGAAAAATCCAAGTTTCCAAGTATTCAGATATCATTACAATATACATAAACTGTGGATGGGTGCGATAGATATAGCCTAGTTTTAATATAAAGAGAACATTTAAAACTAGTTCTTAGCTTGTACAGTATGGCAGAGAATCTACACATTTCTTGTTGAGAAGTTTGTCTGAAATATTTTTCTTTCAACATGTGGCCTCTTGCAAATTGCTAACTACAATAGTAAAGTAAAGTAACATTTCAAGTATGATTAACTGTGCAGCCCTTTGGTCGACCCCTTTTAATCCCCGGCTGCTCCCCTTTTTTGGGTCCTGACCCAGGCTTTTAACAGCCCTGCAGTAGTGTATCTTTCCAACACAGATCTTTGGCCAGGGAAATGTTACTGACAACCAGTCAGTTAGAGCCACACACACACACACACACACACACACACACACACACTCTGTCTCTTAACGCAAAGAGGGACCATCTGCTGTGTCTCCCCTAAGGCCAAAAACACACACCTGGAACAGAAACAGGCCAGGATCCTGCCTCTAGCACAGGCACACACACTGTTACATACAGTACAGTATATGCATTTACATATGCACACAGAGCACAAACTGTGCACATATGAAGATCTACACAATCAGCCAAACATAGCATATACAGCCATACAGATAAATCAATCCACATACAAACAAACATGTGAACACGTTCACAGATGAACATGCATGCACATCAGCTCAGTGGCTGTGAATGATCATGTCACTAACAGCTAAAAGCTTCATTTGAGGGCAATATGATACCTCAGAGACAGACAGAGAGACAGAGAGAGAGAGAGAGACAGAGAGAGAGAGAGAGAGAGAGTGTGTATATGTATGTATGTGTGTATGTTTTACGCATTCCTCCTCCTCCTCCTCCTCCTCCTCCTCCTCCTCCTACCACCCTCTAGACCTGCTGGCCTGTACCTAATGTATACGCTCATGTCCCAATTCTCCCTATAACGCCAAACATGCCCAGTATATCTATCAAGCTTTAGTCTGAAGGAGGTACAGGACAATAAATACACAAATCCTTCCACTTCAGAACTGCTTATCTCGTTGAGGTCGCAGGGAGTTGGAGCCTATCCCAGCTGGCATTGTGCACCAGTCTATCACACAGCTAAACACACACACACACACACACACACACACACACACACACACACACACACACACACACACACACACACACACACACACACACACACACACACACACACACTTCTTTTTATTTTAATTGGCTTGAGGACCTCATGGAAACCACAACACACACCATAGTGTGTTCTCTACAGTTCAAGTCTAAGGGTCACAAGAATAAACCAGCAGTGTGTCCCACAGGTTGAGAATGTATTTGTGGTGGTTTAACACTCTGAGAGGGCTGGGGGTGAGGGACGGAAAACAGCATTGAGAGTCAGATGAAAAATAATAATGACCTCAAGCTTGTAATTTCACATGAAACTACCACTCTGGCAAACTGTTTAATACCAAATACCAATGCCACTGGAAACAACCACACAAACAAACACGCGTATGACACAGTTGGCATCATGAGATGAGAAAACACGAGCATATGACTGTCCTTGACCTTTCACACAAATGTGAAAAACTGTGGTGCTGCCGTAAGAAACATCTGTTGGAACAGTGATACACTGAGAGTTGATGAAAGTTCATTGTTAAACTGTGGAAACAGTAGTTTGACAAAACAAATCATCTACGGTCCCTCCTTTACTCGCATTTTTCATAGCTTTTAACCCCATATCACAGTCTTTATCAGAAGATGGAGTTTGCTGCAGTTTAAAACCCTGAAAAAAGCGAGTAAGTAGACCTTGAGTTAGGATTTCTGCATGTTTTGCAATGTTATTTGATGTACCACTGTGCATAGGATGTCCTGGTATAGCAGTTGTGACCATATCTAGTGCTGCAACTAACGTTTATTTTCGTTATCAAATAATCTACAGTTTACAGTTTAAAACCCAACAATATTCAGCTAATATAGAAGATGAAGAAATCCAGAAAATATTCACATTTGAGCTGTACCCAGGGAATTCTTTGCCGTTTTCAACTACCTCATTATTCCTTTCAGCTCCAATCACAATCACAAAAAAATTGATTGTTAGCCAATATGACTGGGGCACACAGTGTTTTTAAGCCATGTACCCCCTAACCAGCGAGAATAATTTTTGGTAGAACAAAAAAGTCTATATAAACAGGAAGAATACAGCAATGTCAGCGATAGAGTATATGCTGTACTGCGAATATCCAACCACAAAACGCCCTACTATAACCACAGTACCTACTGGAACAGATCCTGAAACAGGCCCAGGAGTGAACTTGAGAACCGAAATAACCTCATCCCCTTTTTCTCTATGAAACACTCCACAGGAAACACCAGCACACACAACGCCCTGTATTTCATCCTCTGCCTCCCTGTACCGTTACTAAACAGCCATCTTGCATGTTTTGTCTTTCCTCCACACACTCCTTCCTCCCGCACACAATGTTGTCTTAAGCCTCACAAAACCCTAGAACATCACACTAGGATACCAAGAAAGTCTCTGTGGTTGAATGCCACGTACTATACTTGTACTTGTGTCGGTGGATGGTCAGTATGTGCCGCCACAGCAGAAAACAGAGTTCAAGTTAGTCATTTTCACAACATATTTACAAAGAAAAAAAATTCTACAACTACATCGACATATTCTTTTAATAGGGCAAACTTGTAAGCAAACAGTTGCCTATTAACATATCCATTTCTTTTCCCATCGTCGTCTCCTCCCTCTAATACCTCCCTTCCCTCTCTGACGCTGCCTTGTCTCCCTGATGCTTTCACTTCCTCTCACTCTCCGTCTCCATCAGCATTCCTGAAGGTGTTCAGCATGTTCTATTTAAGTGACAACCACACATCCATCTGTCACACTGCACAATGCAACACACACACACACACACACACACACACACACACACACACACAACCTATACTTAGCCGGCTGGTGTTTCAGTGTGGGAGCCGAATTTGACAAAGTTCGTGTCTCGCCTGGGGATCGGGTCTCATAAAAACACATTATACTCATCTTGAATATTATTATTCTCCATTACTTTCTGTTCCTGTCAGGCTCGCTGCGATATGATGTTGCTGGAAAGGACTCACTGGTGCTGTCTGGGGTAACACGTTTCAACTCGACAGTCCAGCTGAAGGGCCGTACTCACTCTGAAGCTAATCTGTCTGAAGATTTAAGGGGATGACCCACGGTTCACCACAGTCAGCTTTTTTTTTTTTAACCATCACAGCTGCTTTAGCATGATGATAACATTAACTCTCTGAAAATCTGATTATTTGTCTAAAGAGTGCAAAGGTGAGGTGAATTATCTCAACCCCAATAGTATTACTATTACTTCATAGTAAATACAAGATAAAAAGCAAGACCGTGTAGCAGCTCATGTGTCATCCATTATCAATCTCTTCATGTGATGTTAATGTATGTAATGTGTAATGTAATGTTTATGTTTAATCTTTTAAGATTGTTTTTGTGTGGACATCTCCTGTGGCAATTGCCATGTTAAAGCAATGTAATATATTTCTAATGCATAAATATACAAATAGAGATGAATAAATAAGCAACTGGCTGACAGAAACTGGAGCAGGAAAGAAATGCTGCTGGTATACGAGGACGAGTTAAATCAGAGAAATCATGAGGAAAATGTAGTGCCACAATGTCACATGCAGACAATAAAGATTCATTCATGGTTAATTGTGTTGTGCAAACATGATAAATGCAAAAACACAAAAAAAGGGTGTAGCATCCCATCAAATGTTCAAATCAAATGCCAATAATAGGCTACACTACCCAATCCTGAAATACATATACTGTTTCAGCTAACATATTTTGTATTATGTCAAATAGCTGCTATTCTTGCATTTGCATGTGCAAGTTAAAGTGATTTTCACTTTCATCTTTTCCATCCAAAGACCAAAATGTCACGTTTAGCAGTTTGATAAGTACAGGCCTTAGGTCACTCCAGGGCAGTTTCTCTTTGCTTCATGATGTATTTGGGCTTACTAGTACTCAATTAGCACTGCTGTGTAATGCATAGCTCATGCAATGCTGCCGTTTGGTTTTGGGAAAACATATTATTAGTGGTTTGGCTTAGTTTCGCATGCAAACACAAGATATTGTCTCCATGTCAGGACACGGTATTAATGACAAATCATAATGATAGTTTTGTGCTGATTTATTCATTTTTAACTGAATTGCAACACATCCAAAGTAATTTCTACAGGATGTATGTGTGGAAATGTATAGAGGAATTAAAAGACCACAGTTTCAATAATTAAAACATGTTTTGTCACTTGTAAAACTTGATTTGTGGTTCAGAGAGTTTTTCAGACTGAGTGCCACACCTTTCCCTCAAAGAGAAAAAACTACTAATCCTGCAAGCAGGCTACTGGAATATCCAAAACTGGCTCTTTTTTTTTTTCAATTAACTGAGTGACCCAATTACACTTGAGAGAAAATATTAGGCAGAAGATGTCTGGGCAAGATACAGATTTTGGCTCATCAGAGTGACTGTGCTCCTTGTAAATTCACTCAGTGCCACCAGTCCTATCAGCGATAAGACATATAATATGGTTCAGACACTGGAAAGCACAACGCTGATAAGGGGCAGATAGCATCAGCTCCAGTCTATTGTGTACCACAGGAAATTAATCTGATGTAGGCTAGGCAAACAAAACGCGCATACAACAATCAGACGTTTATACACACACACACACACACACACACACACACACACGTACATAAACATGCTGTTGCACAAAAACTACATTGATGTCATGCACATGCAAACACACCGCACATTTATCTAATCTTGGCTGCTGCCTACATAGCAAATATGGAAAACGTACCGTTGAGACTCAACAATTAACACAAAGGCAGGGAAGCACAAAACTAATTCATGAGTGTGTAGTAGTTAATGGAAGAGAAAGTGAGTGTGAAACTCCCCCAGGCTTCTCCTGTAAAAAGGAATGCGCTCATACAGTCAATTTGCCAGATTAAATAAGCGAGTTGGGAAAATGACAAACACCCCCTGAAAACTTTGTCTATCTATCTATCTATCTATCTATCTATCTATCTATCTATCTATCTATCTATCCAAGGTTATAGAAATAAATCCTTCCCCTGGCAAAATGATGAAACAACTTGAATAAATAAATAATAAACAAGGCATCAACGATTACGGTCTTATGATAAAAGTGAGTTCTGGGAATAATTTAAGATTTTAAGATATACTGCTTATGTCAGGTTAAATTCCTCATGTTGTTGCAAAACTTAAGTCAAATGTTTGTACCTTTGATGTTAAGCATGGAGACAGGAGTCAGAAGGCTCTCTGGCTCAAAGGCACAAAGGTTTATTAGGAATCAGGAGTTCAGATAAATAAATTTAGAAACAAATTCAAACAAATTCTAAACAAAAGAAAACCCCAGTAGAGCAATGGTCACCCAGAGGCAGACTGAGGTTACGTTAATCAGAGCCTAGACATTTAAAAATGTCTAGTGTTTACAACAATCTCAGTGGAAGGAAGCAGCTCAGTTCCCTGACGTTCCCGGAGGAGGAGCGGTGCAAAGAAATAGAGCTGTGGGCGGAACACTGAGGAAATCACGGCGGACCCCCCCCCGCAACACACACGCAGCCGATTTCACCTCCCCGTCTTCATCAACACGATCATATCGGTTCCATGTTTTGCTCCGATTGATTAGGTTTGCAAATATGTTGTTACCCAGTCTTTTACGTGTTGCTTTGCGTGCAGTCGACCAGCTGACAAGACGTGGCTGCTGACAATCCTGTCCAACTAAGGCAGCATTAATAACACTATTACTGCACATATTTGTTCCTTAGAGTTCACATCACAAACAACCGGCATGAAGAACTTGAGAGAGACTGTTAGAAATATCACAACACAACTAAAAGTCCCCATGGGAATGATAGCAAGAGATGGAACTTAATATGGACTACGACAGGCACACTTTAAGTCTCTAAGGGAATATTAGTGATCTGTTATTGGCCTTACATTAGCACTACATTCTGTAGTGCTAATATAAGGTCAATAAACTGGCGCTGTAAACTAATATTATAGGATTATGATAGCTAGGCTAGCTTTGAAGAAACCGCAAGGCTGTCAGCAGCACTTCTGCAGCTTGCAACACAGTGAACAGATTGATAATCGCATTTAGAGGTACACAAGACATGTTATTAGCTTGTTATTCCGGGGAAGCCTACAAGCTTGGTTTATTGAACAAAACTGGAGGAAGCCTTGTTGAATGGGCTCGCATTGTCGTTTGTCGCCCACAAAAATACAAAATGTATCATGATGACAAGTCTGGCCGAAACACGTACGCTGCTGTTCCCCACCGGGCGGAAATATAACAGAGCCCCGCCGAAGGTCTCACAGCTGACCTGAAAACTGCTGCACCTCAAAGCAGGCATCACATTTTAATCATGTTATCGCTGGTGTTCCTTTTATTCCACAAACCAACGTGACTGCGACGAGTCACACAAACGGCACACATGTGAGGTTGACCGAGAAGTAGCCAACATGTCTACAACACACACACGTAGGCCTGTGTAATAAAACATGCATGTGTACATACGCACGTCACACTCAAGACTGCCAGCTAACTTCCAATACTCACTGCGGCTGTTTACTCTACTGCCCTCGGTTGTGAAATAAGCTCTGTGTAAAAGAAGGCCAGTCAAATCTCTTCAGTTATTTCGCTGCTGTCAAACCTCAAAGTGACGTTTCGTAACGTAACAGCCGAGGTGAAACGCTCTCTTTCGGGGGCTTATCTTCCTGTCTCGTATCCCTCCTGTCTAGTATCTCTTCTGTCTATCTTTCCCTCCTTTCCGTCTTTGCCAGCTCTACCACTGGTGGCTTCCCCACAGCTTGGGCGCTCCCGTGACGTCACGACGGTGCAGCGCGCGCCCCCGAGACGTAGACGACCCCTCCTCCCCTTGTCTTCCAGCTGAGTCGCGTGCATGCTGGTCCATAATTATCAATAAAGTCACAATGAGAAAGGTACTTTAATATTTAAACAATCCATTGTCCGTTTATTACTTGTCATATTTTATGTTAGAAATCCTTTATTTTCTAAACCTGTAAAACAATATGTTATCATGTTATATGGATAACGGATGATGAAATAGAGGAAGTATTCAGATCCTTTACTTATTGATAAAAGTAGTAAGACCACACTTACTCCATTACAAGTAAAAGTCCTGTTTTGATTATTATTAAAGTAATAGTACATACCATTAATATTAATGAATAATATACAGACCTACTATATTTTTTTTAAATAATAAAATTATTAATGCAGAACAATGGCCCCGGTGACTTTTATACTATTAAAAATGGCTTATATGGTTATTGTGTAAGCAGCATTTTACTGTTGAGATGGAGCTGACTTTTAACTATTATTATACAATCTTGGCTCATTTAATCTATAATGATGCATAATATATAAGACCACTGTATTTTTTGTGTGTAAAATCTTAATTTGTAAAGTAAGGCTTTTAAATAAATAAACATTTCCCTATGAATTGTGGTGGAGTAGAAGTACTGTATAAAGTGGCATGAAATGGATCATACAAAGATACTCTGTACAATGTTGTTATTCTGTTCATTTGTCTATGAGATGGCCACTAAGGAGATGATGACGAGGGTTCAATTCAAACCGGGGTCCTAGATCAGTGACAGTGAGCTGTGTGGTACAGTAGAAGATGTAGCATTTATATGGTTCAATGAAATACCTCTCAAGTTAAGAAATGTCATCCATGCATTGGACCTATTTCATGTTCACACTTCCAAGTCAGTCTGTGTTTGATGAGTAAATGACCTACATACAATATGTGGCATATTTCATAGCTGGTGGCTTCCCAGGTCTCTTTCTCTGCCTGCTCTCTCTCACACACAATTACATGTACATCATACACACACACACACACACACACACACACACACACACACACACACACACACACACACACACACACATCCCAGTTCCCAGGGCGCCAGTCAGTCAGACAGCCGAGGTATAAATAGTCTGCTGGCTAAAGTTCCCCTTGAGAGAAAAACTCCAGGAGTGGTGGACCAGCGCGCCCTTCTGAAATGTCTCTGCTATCTTGATCAGTGTAAACTTTTACTGGTGGTTTTATTATTGTACAGAAAATTGTACAGAAAAACTAAAAGCCCCCCCCCCCCTTCTAATCAGAACACATTGCCCATGAGCAAGGCACACCCCAACAGAACTCAAGCAAAAGATCACTTTTATTAAGCAGTATAATACATATCAGATGCATAGTACACACATATCAAACACCTGGTTTTAAAGCTTTTTTTATCAGATATGTTCTGGTCAAGCATGTCAGATGTCTTGGCCATCAATAAAAGCTTGTATTCAAAAGTGCAATGAGTGGAATGTGGACTCTGAAGTCAATGGGTTTCACATACAGTTATCAAATCATAAAAGGGCACGTATTATATGCTCACAATTGTATTCTTGAATACCAAGAAGTCACTGATGAACAACATTATTGATACTTAGCATAAAGCAGGTATCAATAATGTGAAATTTAAACCCAGCTGAAAAATGTCCATCACAATTTCATGAAGCCCAAATGAACATATTTAAGTAGCTGGTTTTGTTCAACCATCAGTTCAAAACCAAAAGATATTGAGTTTACTATTATATATGCCTGAGAAAACAAGCAGATATTCACATTTGAGAAGAAGAAGTACATCATTTTTTCATAAAAAAGTGACATAAACGATTAATCTATTATCAAAAATGATTATAAAGATTAATTTTCTGTAGATGGATAAGTCTTAAACCTACAAATCAAATGAAATTGGGTTCCTCTGATGCCATTGTCCACTCCTGGTTTTCGTTTCTATGGTAGCATCTTTGAGAAACAGACCAGGACACTGGACAATGATTCCACCTCCTGGACAGATACAGGTACTGCAACATGTATTTAACAGTATACAACTGATCTACTTTCTACCTTTCTCCACGATTTGAAATTAACCTAATCACCAACTGTGGTGTCATATAGGTTTACATTTTGATTGTTTTTGATTGTCTATACTGCAATTTTGGTTATTCTGTACACACAACATCAATTGCATTTCTGTCCGTCTGCTCCTCCTAAGGTTTCTTTCATTTTTTCCCTGTTGAAGGTTCTTTGGGGAGGGGGATTCTTTTTGTGATATTGTGCTATATTAAAAAAAATTGACTTGACTTGACCTGTCAAATCTCTGACTGTTTTCGTAATATGGCTAGAAAAACAAAAAGCTATTAAATAAAATTAAATAATACAATTAAATTAAATAAAAAAAATATGTATTACAGAGTGTTATTATCTTTTTGTAATGTGTGATACAACTCCTATAACTACTTAAGCTAATAAGAAATAAGAAATATAATGTATATTCTAATAATGTGTGTGTCCCATTACTTAATACAAAAAAACCTGATAGATGAAACGAGATATCTGAAATGAGAAAACTTTTCGGTACAACTTACACATTCATTTCAACGGCTGTATGTGAGACTTAAAGTTGCTCAAGCTACAGGAGTGATTACGAGCATGTTGTCATAATCATTTTCAAAGATACCAAAAATAGGGTAGACCTTTGGTCTGCTACTTAAATATGTGGCAGCCATAGAACAGAGAATATCTTTTTGTGCAGGTGGGGTCTCCATGAAGGCACATCCTGTGTAGGAGTAGATCAGAGTCCTGGCTTCCACATCATAGAAGGAGACCTCTCCCTTCTCGTAATCGACAAATACACCAACTGTCTGGGACTTTTGCCTCAGGTATAGGGGAGCATTGCTAAAAGTATTAGCAAAGTATTCCTCGTGGACTTGGGATATTGGATTGTAGATTTTAACAAATGTCCAGCCTCCCTCCTCAGGGGTGGGAAAGAATAATATCTCCCTGTTAATGGATTCTTTGACCACTCCCAAGAGCCAGCCTTTACTCGCACTGACCCGGACTTCATAGTAGAACCTGCCTGAGAAAAAACCCTCTCTCCCAAGGACAAAGGGTTGTCGTACAAAACTGCTCCCAAATAAAGCAGTACGGGACGGTAGACCTACAGCAAATCTCAGTTGTTTCCCATCTTGAGACACCATAAGTTTGGAATTGGCTGTGTAGGCGTCCAGAGTCACATCCACCGCATTACACTGCTGGATCATCATCAGCTTGTCCTGCAGCGGAGTCCACACTTCTTTAACAAACTCATCTGTCATCACTTTCTCAGCTGCATCAGGCTGTTCATCGGCCTCACAACCATCAGATAACCTGACCTCATGAATAAGCATCTCCATCTCATTACGGAGTTTCTTTTCCATATGAGCCACTGCTTTTTTCACCATCCCCACGTAATTCTGCCGACTGATGTCATAGAACTCTGATGTCAGTGGAGAGGTGGAGTAAGACAGAGGGTTGAATAGGTCCTCAGTGTGTGCAGGGAAGAGGAGAGATGGAGAGCTCTGCAGGAGGTGTAGGTGGTCCTCTGTTTGTAAAAGTTGCTCCATTTCAGATCTTCTCTTCCTCGACTCAGCGACTTCTTGCTCCAGCTGTGTCATGCAGTCTTCAGCCTCCTTTTGGGCTGCTTTCTGCTTCTCCTGGATCACTTTAATCAGATCAGCCTGGCTTCTTTGCAGAGAGACCACCAGAGCAGTGAAAACCTCAGCAATGTCTGCTATCTCTTTGTCTAACTCTTTCTTGCTATGTTCAACTGAAGATTTGATTTCCTTAATACGCCTGGATTTAGTGTTTTCCATAATTTTCATCTCTGACATCACATAGCCCAGCTCAACTTTCCTCTCTTTGAACGCACGCTCTAGTGGAATGGCTTCATGCATTGCATGGTTGTCTTTTAAGCACATGAAACAAACACACATCTGGTCTTCGCGACAGAAGAGCTCGAACATCTTGTCGTGCATCTTACACACCCTGTCCTCCAGGTTTGACACAGGGTCGATCAGCTGGTGCTTCTTAAGGCTTTTGACTCTCTGATGAGGCTCCAGGTGAGACTGGCAGTACGACGCCAAACACACCAGACACGTCTTCTGGGCCTTGAGCTTCGGCTCAAGGCAGATGTCACAGGTCACCTCCCCTGGTTTGGCAAGGATGTCATTGTCCCCCCTCACCCTCATGTTGTTGAAATGCTCCACCATATCTCTGAACTCTGTGTTGACCTGAAGCTGTTGTCTTTTGCGGAACTTCTTCATACAGAGGGGACACTGGACCTGGCCACTGCTGGCCCAGTACCCTGTGATACAAGCCTTGCAGTAGTTGTGTCCACATGGAGTAGAGACAGGCTCAGTAAATGCATCCAGACAGATTGAACACAGGATTTGTTCTTCACACAGGAGGCTGCTGGCTGAGGCCATGTCTACATGAGAGGAAAGGATTTGATGATTAGGATTTTCAATGTAAAACCCCAAAAATGTATAAATCAAGTGGGTAACTTACATTTCTGACTACCATTTCCCTCCCTTTTGTAACTAATATCATCCAACACAATATGCAGGTCAGAGCATAAGGGCAGCACGTTGTGCAGAGGCTTGACACTTTGGAAAATATTGTTGTTTCTTAGACTTACGTTAAATGTTGCTGTAGATACAGTGGGGCAAAAAAGTATTTAGTCAGCCACCAATTGTGCAAGTTCTCCCACTTTAAAAGATGAGAGAGGCCTGTAATTTTCATCATAGGTACACTTCAACTATGAGACACAAAATGAGAAAAATAAATTCAGAAAATCACATTGTAGGATTTTTAATGAATTTATTTGCAAATTCCTCTGGAAAATAAGTATTTTGTCACATACAAACAAGCAAGATTTCTGGCTCTCACAGACCTGTAACTTCTTCTTTAAGAGGCTCCTCTGTCTTCCACTCGTTACCTGTATTAATGGCACCTGTTTGAACTTGTTATCAGTATAAAAGACACCTGTCCACAACCTCAAACAGTCACACTCTAAACTCCACTATGGCCAAGACCAAAGAGCTGTCAAAGGACACCAGAAACAAAATTGTAGACCTGCACCAGGCTGGGAAGACTGAATCTGCAATAGATAAGCAGCTTGGTGTGAAGAAATCAACTGTGGGAGAAATTCTAAGAAAATGGAAGACATACAAGACCACTAATAATCTCCCTCGATCTGGGGCTCCACGCAAGATCTCACCCCGTGGGGTCAAAATGATCACAAGAACGGTGAGCAAAAATCCCAGAACCACACAGAGGGACCTAGTGAATGACCTGCAGAGAGCTGGGACCAAAGTAACAAAGGCTACCATCAGTAACACACTATGCCGCCAGGGACTCAAATCCTGCAGTGCCAGACGTGTCCCCCTGCTTAGGCCAGTACATGTCCAGGCCCGTCTGGAGTTTGCTAGAGAGCATTTGGATGATCCAGAAGAGGATTGGGAGAATGTCATATGGTCAGATGAAACCAAAATAGAACTTTTTGGTAAAAACTCAACTCGTCGTGTTTGGAGGGGAAAGAATGCTGAGTTGCATCCAAAGAACACCATACCTACTGTGAAGCATGGGGGTGGAAACATCATGCTTTGGGGCTGTTTTTCTGCAAAGGGACCAGGACGACTGATCCGTGTAAAGGAAAGAATGAATGGGGCCATGTATCGTGAGATTTTGAGTGAAAACCTCCTTCCATCAGCAAGGGCATTGAAGATGAAACGTGGCTGGGTCTTTCAGCATGACAATGATCCCAAACACACAGCCCTGGCAACGAAGGAGTGGCTTCGTAAGAAGCATTTCAAGGTCCTGGAGTGGCCTAGCCAGTCTCCAGATCTCAACCCCATAGAAAATCTTTGGAGGGAGTTGAAAGTCTGTGTTGCCCAGCGACGGCCCCAAAACATCACTGCTCTAGAGTAGATCTGCATGGAGGAATGGGCCAAAATACCAGCAACAGTGTGTGAAAACCTTGTGAAGACTTACAAAAAACGTTTGACCTCTGTCATTGCCAACAAAGGGTATATAACAAAGTATTGAGATGAACTTTTGTTATTGACCAAATACTTATTTTCCACCATAATTTGCAAATAAATTCATTCATGTGATTTTCGGGATTTTTTTTTTCTCATTTTGTCTCTCATAGTTGAAGTGTACCTATGATGAAAATTACAGGCCTCTCATCTTTTTAAGTGGGAGAACTAGAACAATTGGTGGCTGACTAAATACTTTTTTGCCCCACTGTATACCGTAGGTTAGATTCAATGTGAAACAACTTGTCACCGAAACACCTGTATTCTGTGTTGTTTGCAGTGATTTTTGGATTGGTGATGTTTTGGATTTTTGGATTACTCCTTATTGAACTCTAGCCTATTTAAAACCAGTTTCTGGCAACTTCAATGGGGCGGCTGTGGCTCAGGTGGTAGAGCAGTCGTCTACCAATCGGAAGGTTGGTCAGCCAAGTGTCCTTGGGCAAGATCACTGAGAACTGAGAAATTCTCCCGATGCTGCACCATCGGTGTGTGAATGTGTGTGAATGTTTATCTGATAAGCAACTGGCACTTTGTGTATGGCAGCCTCGGCCACCAGTGTATGAATGTGAGTGAATGGCGAATGGTCCTATGTAAAAGCGCTTTGAGCAGTCTAGAAAAGTGCTATATAAAGGCAGTCCATTTACATTCAGTTGTGTTTGTGAAAGGTAACAAGAGCTTTACTTCATAACTCTTTTCTTAAAAACTAATTTGTACTATTGTATGCCTTAAGTCGATAGTTAGTCAGTAAATGAGATGAAAGGAAATGAGAGCGAGGATGACATGCAACAAAGCTCCATGCCTTAACCTCTAGACCACCAGACTGCCCCTCTTAAACTAATGATGTGTTATCATTGTATTTCTCCTTACAATGCAAACATGCAGTCAAATTAGAAAGCAATTATTGTCATCATAGCAGTGTACACTAACAGCTCCAGTAAACGCAGAGCATCAGTCTCTGTTGTGTCCTCAGAAAACATTTTGACCTACAATAACATCATGGTGTAAGTCTTTAAGAGTTAATCCAGTCTCACCAATTTTCACTGATGATAATACAAGCATAATGTCCTGTGGGAAATTACCAACTGAAATAGGTCTATTAGGCTCAATTGTCGCTTCATGACGACCTTCAGTGCAATTATCTAACTAACATGAGCATCTTAGGACGGATTATTACTCTTACAATGAAGAAAGGGAAAAAGTTCACAGTGCACAAATAGATTTAAGGTTATGGTCTTACTAACATGCAGCTTGATCTATAAAACAAAAAGGGGATGGTCTCGCACGCTGAGGGAATCAGTGCAGTGACACTTGAGGAAAACAACATTTGAGCTCTTCGGCAAACATGTTAACATATAAATTAGAAATTAGCAATAAAATCATAAAATTTGTAAATAGTCGTCGATCTGATTTAATACAGGAAGTAGGCCTACTGGAGATCCTGCCACTGTCAAACAGCCCAGATAGTTTAGCATTGGGACTTAGTGTCCTATGGTTAACTTATCGTTATTGTAATGTTTTTCATCTGGACACAGTTTGTTAGATTCTATTAAGTTATATTGAGATCAAAGTACCAGGTGACATGCACTTTACCTGCCGAGAAGTCGGTTGTCTGTGGAAACTGACGTGTAGGGGCGGGGGGTTCACTTTAGGCATTTACTTTCATTTCTTGAGAAGTAGTAGACAGGATGTAACTTCAGTTCCATGAGTAGGTGGCTACGTACTACGCCCTCCAGGCTCCCAGGAGGTGCGCGGTAGATCCTAAAATCCCATCTGCTAGAATGTCGACGTATGTGGTTTGGCATGGGGAGTGGCGAGTGGGGATTTGTTAAGGTTAGGGTAATACCAGGGTAAGCCAATCAGAGGCAGAATAAGGCGGGCCCCGAGGAACGTCCATGACGTAGACACGTCTAGCGGATCCGATCTAGCCTCTACCGAGGTGCACCGGGCTTTGAAGCCAATTTGACATAGTGGCCAAACCAAGAATGTACTAAGAGAACAAACGGTGAAATAACAGCTTCAGTTTCCGTCACGTGACACTTGGGCCCAAATACTTTTTTGCTATCTACTTACATGGCCAAAGACACGTCTCTACACTAAAGGGACCCCTTTTCTAATCATAACAGAACACATTTCCCCGTGAGCAAGGCAGTTGACACTCCAACAGAATTTAATCAATGTAATCTGGGGAAACAGAAAAAAACATTTGAGAAGCAAAATTTTAAGAAATGCACTTTTATTAAGCTGTATCATACATATCATATGCATAGTACACACATATCAAACACCTGGTTCAGAAGCTCATTTATCAGATATGTTTTGCATGCCAGATGTCTTGGCCTTCAAGAAAGCTTGCATTTAAAAAAAGAAAATAGCGGAATATAGGCCCTGTGGTCAGTGGGTTTCACATGCAGTGATCAAAACATAAAAGGACACATATTATATGCTCAGAATTGCATACTTAAATTCAAAGAAGTCATTTGATGAACAAGATTATTGATAGCACAAGGTGAGGAAAGTAGGTGTTCACTAATGTCAACCACAAATTTGGTGGATCCCCACAGGCGATGCAAGCCCAACCTTGAGCCCAAAGTTAAACCTCTTAGGGCTAGGTTTAGTTACTATTTTCATTATTGTTTAATCTGCTGATTAGTTTCTTGATTAATCGTTCGGTCTGTAAAATGACAGAAGACCTAACATGTCCATCATGATTTCTTAACACTCAAATTAACATAGTTATGTATCTTCTGTCCAACAAATTGATACAAATAGAAAACAAGCAAATATTCACATTTGAAAAGCTAGAAACAGTGAATGTTTTAACATTTAAAGTCCCAGTGTGTAACGTGTTTAGTTGTTCTTTATCGAAATCTGTGTTGCCCCTTCACAAACTTGTCCTTTTTCATGAATATTTACCACCACCATCAATTCCAAGTATTCCTTTTGGCTTGAAATTTTACATTTGCATTCGCATGAAGTGGGGTACATACTCCATATTCATGCACCATCTTGAAATACGTTAGCAGGTAAGGGGACTTACTACGGGACATACTCCTCCGCCTTTTGCATTTTCGCTGTCTGACAAGTTTGAAGAAGGAAACATGGAGGACCACACGTATTCAAAATCAAAATTTCACTTCTTCTTCACCCAGAAAAAGAAAAAGGATATTGAAACGAGCAAGAGACCGGCTTTTTGAAGCGTGAAGGCTACCGTAGCTGTAATACGTACTTTGAACTGCGCGGTGTGAGAGAGTTGATTGCGATATATGATCTCAACGCTAGATGGGATATATTCCTATACATTGTACCTTTAAAAAAACTATCTATTATAAAAAAATTATTAAAGATTAAGCTCTTAACCTATACTAATAGAGTATATGACTGATCTACCTTCTACTTTTCTCCCTACCTTAAAAAGAACCTCATCATCAACTGTCAGGTAAGTGATCTTACCTGCTTTGATCAGTTAAAAAACAAAGCTAAGAATGAAATCATAGAATATATATGTATTATAAGATGTAGTCTCCTTTTGTAATGTATGATACTATTACTACTATTAGATTAGATAAGATTAGATTTAACTTTATTGTTGTCACTGTGCAGAGTACAGGTACTAAGAACCTAATACTAAAGATTACTACTGTCTCTGATGTGTAAATAGGTCTCTGATGCAAGAAATATACTGTACTATATATTCCAATAATGTGTGTGCCCCAATACTAACAAACATAGCTGATATTAGAAATGAGAAATCTGAAATGAGAAAACATTCCAGTGCAAGTTACACATTCCCCCACTGTCTGTGGCACTTTAAGTTGTGCGGCATACAGGAGTGATTTCGAGCATGTTGTCATAATCATATTCATCTTCCAAGATGCCAAAAATAGGGTAGAGCCTTGGTCTGCTACTTGAGTATGCACCAGCCATAGAATAGAGAAAGGCTTTTAGTGCAGGTGGGGTCTCCATGAAGGCACATCCTGTGTCAGAGTAGATCAGAGTCCTGTCTTCCACATCATAGAAGGAGACCTCTCCCTTCTCGTAATCGACAAACACACCAACTGTCTTGGGCTTTTGCCTCAGGTAAAGGGGAGCTTTGCCAAAATTATTAGCAAAATATTCATCGTTGAATTGGTTGTAGAGTCCACAAAATGTCCAGCGCGCCTCCCCCAGGGTGGGAAAGAAAAACGTCTCCATGTTAATGTACTCTTTGACCACTCCCAATACCCAACCTTTACTCCCACTGACCCGAACTTCATAGTAAAACCTGCCTGAGGAAAAACCCTCTTTCCCAAAGGCGAAGGGTTGACGTACAAATCTTCTTACGAATAGAGTAGGCGGAGGTGGTGGGCCTTCGCGGAATTTCAGTTGTTTTCCATCGTCAGACACCACGAGTTTGGAATGGGCTGTGTAGGTGTGCAGCGTCACGTCTACCTCATCGTACTGCTGGATCATCATCAGCTTGTCCTGTGGCGGAGTCCACACTTCTTTAACAAACTCATCTGTCATCACTTTCTCAGCTGCATCAGGCTGTTCATCGGCCTCACAACCATCAGATAACCTGACCTCATGAATAAGCATCTCCATTTCATTACGGAGTTTCTTTTCCATATGAGCCACTGCTTTTTTCACCATCCCCACGTAATTCTGCCGACTGATGTCATAGAGCTCTGATGTCAGTGGAGAGGTGGAGTAAGACAGAGGGTTGAATAGGTCCTCAGTGTGTGCAGGGAAGAGGAGAGATGGAGAGCTCTGCAGGAGGTGCAGGTGGTCCTCTGTTTGTAAAAGTTGCTCCATTTCAGATCTTCTCTTCCTCGACTCAGCGACTTCTTGCTCCAGCTGTGTCATGCAGTCTTCAGCCTCCTTTTGGGCTGCTTTCTGCTTCTCCTGGATCACTTTAATCAGATCAGCCTGGCTTCTTTGCAGAGAGACCACCAGAGCAGTGAAAACCTCAGCAATGTCTGCTATCTCTTTGTCTAACTCTTTCTTGCTATGTTCAACTGACGATTTGATTTCCTTAATACGCCTGGATTTAGTGTTTTCCATCATTTTCATCTCTGACATCACATAGCCCAGCTCAACTTTCCTCTCTTTGAACGCACGCTCTAGTGGAATGGCTTCATGCATTGCATGGTTGTCTTTTAAGCACATGAAACAAACACACATCTGGTCTTCACGACAGAAGAGCTCGAACATCTTGTCGTGCATCTTACACACCCTGTCCTCCAGGTTTGACACAGGGTCGATCAGCTGGTGCTTCTTAAGGCTTTTGACTCTCTGATGAGGCTCCAGGTGAGGCTGGCAGTACGACGCCAAACACACCAGACACGTCTTCTGGGCCTTGAGCTTCGGCTCAAGGCAGATGTCACAGGTCACCTCCCCTGGTTTGGCAAGGATGTCATTGTCCCCCCTCACCCTCATGTTGTTGAAATGCTCCACCATATCTCTGAACCCTGTGTTGACCTGAAGCTGTGGTCTTTTGCGGAACTTCTTCTTACAGAGGGGACACTGGACCTGGCCACTGCTGGCCCAGTACCCTGTGATACAAGCCTTGCAGTAGTTGTGTCCACATGGAGTAGAGACAGGCTCAGTAAATGCATCCAGACAGATTGAACACAGGATTTGTTCTTCACACAGGAGGCTGCTGGCTGAGGCCATGTCTACATGAGAGGAAAGGATTTGATGATTAGGATTTTCAATTTCAAAAGTATGAGACTTACATTTTGACTCAATAGAAGGTCAAGTGGTACTTGTTTTTTGGTGTTCAAAATTCTTAACACCTGCCTTTTGTAGCATAGCATCCAACACAATATGCAGGTCAGAGCATAAAGGCAACATGTTGTGCAGAGGTGGGACACTTGGAAAATATTGGTTTTGGTCAAGACTTGCATTAAATGCTGCTGTAGATATACTGTAGGTTGGATTCAACATGCAAAAGGTTGTCACCAAAACACCTGTACATACTGTGCTGTTGCAGTGATTTTCTGATCAGTTTATGCCCCTTACTGAACTCAAACAAACCAGTTTCTAGCAACTACTTGTTTTGGGGAAAGTAAAAAATTAGCTTTACTCAATAACTCTATATTAATTGTTTTATGGCATTTTATGCTTCAACTCATTACCTGGCAGTAGAAAGATGGCAGGAAATTAGGATAGAGAGATAGAGGATGACATGCACCTGACACCAAAGGCCGAAAAAGTCTGAGAAAGCATGATGGTGGAATTAGCAATGAAGACATTTAAGAAGCCATTCAAGCAGTAATCAAGAGATATGTCCGCCGCAAAGAGGCCAACACACAAGCTGCAGAAGAAAACAAAGAGGAAATTGGAACATATCAGAGACATATGGAGTCTATTGACAAAAGAAAATAGCTCTCTGGCTGAACTGAACTTGTAGAATGCAAGATACAAGAGGAGATGGGATCTCAGGCTTCTGGGCTCACCTGAGAAAGAAAATTAAGTTACAAGGGAAGTTGTAATCGTCATTTTTACCAGGGTTATTCCAGTGGCGGTAGATAAACTCTGGGAATCGGTTGACACGGTTCATCACCTAGGCAAGAAAAACCGATGCAGCGCACAACAAAATGCCGTGGCCAATCATCATCCAGTTTGCACTGCAGACTGTCAGAGACGATGTCTGGAAGAAATCAAAATGCAGTTAATAACCCTACTACTTAAACCAAATAAGGATTTACTGAAACTTGACGACGAGATTACAAACTACTCTTGTAATCGACTTTAACATGTTTTAGTCAAACTGGTTGCTTACCTGATTGTTAATCACCGTGAATCTTTTAAGGAATCAATATTGTTGATTATGAATTTCGTATCATTCAATTCACGAATTATACAGTTTTTTTTCTTATAGGAAAAATTGGTAATTGGAAAAGCTTTGAATATAATTTCTATTCTCTCCAGGGCATCTACTGTGTAGTCTGAGCTTAAATCTGAACAAATGTGAACTACTACCACTGTACAGATGTTCATATGTCAATTCCTGTAAAACTTAACAGGCAAATATTTAGACATAAACTTATTAAAAGATGGGAAGAACGTGAAACTATTGAACATCAGTTTTATTTATGTCCAATCACACTACAATTTTTGGCAATATCTGACTAATTAGGAACATATTAAAATTGAAAATGTATAAAGATAACCTCTCCAGAGAAATAGCTAATATGATGCAACACCATAATAATTATGGGTAAATATCATATTAATTCATGTAAACGAAAAGAAAATCTGAAACCCTCACAAACTTGGTTTAAAAATTAATTAAAAATACATTTTTCTACAAATAGTGGCTGATACAACCAGCTAGTTAACAAAAACTGTAATTCTATAATGCCTTGTATTATTTTTCATTATGTTCATGTAGTACTTTATTTTTATTTATTCATTTATGTATTTTTATGTATTGTCATATAGCCTTGCTGTTTTGAATCTGTTAATATTGTTTTTAAGGAATGCACTGAATTGTTCTAAATCAAGAAGAAAAAAAGGTCTACGTCATACAGTCTATGCTACGTAGACACCATTGGATTATTATTTGCTCAACATACTGCTCGAGTTTCTCAGTGTTGTGTCTTTTAAACGCAAAGTTATTTGCGTAACGTATGCCTACTGCAAAACATTTTTCACCTACAATAACATCATTTTTAAAAGTTAATCTCTGCAGGCTCATCACATTTCACAAATGAAAACAACAATAAAAAACTACAATCATCAACTTAGTATGATCTATAGATATGTAGTCACTATTTCAGGATGGATTATTGTCTTACGATGACGAAAGGGGAAAAAGTCATAAACAGACATAGATGGTTATAGTCGTACTTGAGGATAGATAGCCAGAACAAAATCGGAATTGTATCGCGCTAGCTGGCAATGTCAGAGGGAAAATAAAGTCCCTGCGGTCAGTGACACTGCAGGAAAACAACATTTGTGCTCAACTGCGAACTATGCATGTGAAATAGAAATTAGCAATAAAAACAGTTCAAAGTAAAATAGGACTTCAGCTATAGCCTAGCCTACCTGCCGAGAAGTCTGTTGTCTGTGAAAACTGACGTGTAGAGGCGAGGTTCACTTTTTAGGCGTTCGGGTTTACTTTCATTTCTTGGGAAATAGCAGCCCTCGTAACAGGATGTAACTCCAGTTCTATGGGTAGACGGCTACGTACGCCCTCTATCGGGCTTATAGAGAGGCGACGTCCCCTCCCTTTCGGTGGATCTCATGGGACCTTATTTCATAAAAAAATATGTACGGTTGTATATAGGGAGGGACACATAATTGTTTGATCTCGTTTGTATTGAGCCATGAATTAGGTTATGACGTTTGTCAATTTAACACTAGGCCTAATCAACCTCCAGAGATACATCAGATCTTGTCTGTTCGGTCTGTTTGATTACCTCAATGTGGAAAATGACACAAACCAAAGCTACCATCAGATGGTATATTTCATGGAAAACTGAAATGATTTACAGTATTGTATTATTTGATTCCTATCCATACTTTTTCTTTATTTGCTGTAAATGATGTATTCAAAACATGGAGTCATCAGCACAGCATTAACACTATCGTAGTACTACTATACGTAATACTATAGTAGACAGGCAGTTTGGTCTAGAACTTGACCAGTGACTTTTACTATGATGGGGCAAGCAAAACACTCTTTCTCCATTAATAAATTGCCAAATATTCAGAACAAAACTGTGATAGTTATTTGTAATCACCTTCGATGAGGTTGATGTTCTATTAGGGATACCCTAGATGCCATTGCCAAAATTACCTTATGAAAGTATGGAAAAGGAGGGTATGGTAGAAGGGCTATCCTGCTCACATTACATTTAACCATATATATGTACTGTACATAGCATTCAAAAGCAAATGTGTTACCCATAATGGAATTAACTGAAAGAAAAGTGTATTTAACACCTTTTTTAAAGCTATGCATTTATGTACTCATAAAATAAGCTATAGTATAATAACATGTAAGACAGTACAACAGTTCTGTTAAAAGATAGACAATAATGTTAAAGTCAAGAATGAAGGCAGAAAGTCCACTGTATGCATGTTATGAGCTATGGTGAGTTTGTCTGTGTGGTAGTAAAGTCTAGAGTTATAATAATAATCAGTAGAAGTGTGTGCATCAGTCAGTCAGTGAATGCGCATCATAAGCCATGGGAAGTGTCCAGTGCGCTGCATGCCGAAGGTACTGATGAAGAAGTTGAGGACTGTGGTGATGAAGACTATGATGGTCGTTACGTTGTTCAGGTAATCCAGACGTCTCTGCAGGGTGGAGTTATTCAAATCCCGACGGCCTGTGACACACGCACACACACACACACACACACACACACACACACACACACACACACACACACACACACACACACACACACAGTAGAGGAAGAGAGGGTTCAAACTTCACTTGGTTTTGACACACACACACACACACACACACACACACACACACACACACACACACACACACACACACACACACACACACACACACACACACACAGAGACTTCTAGTTTGGCCTGGATGCTCTACATTATGATTACCTTAAATAAACAAATGGACAAACTAAATGTCCACTTCTCTCCTTCAAACACTGACATCTATTTACACTTATGGACACACACACACACACACACACACACACACACACACACACACACACACACACACACACACACACACACACACACTAGCTTGTGATATGTTATATATGTTCACTTTGTTACTTTACAACAATCGTTAGCAAAAAACACAATAAGCATAGCTTCTGTTAAATCACTACATTTATTCAGCTTTTTGGACGAGAATGTGTACGAACAAATTAGCAGGATGTCTCTTATTTATATTACCCTGGTTTGTGTCTGGTATTTAATGTCAAACAAGTTTTTAAAAGAAGTTGCATTTAAAAAGAAAATCTGTTTTTATAATTTTACCAATAACCAAACAATTGGGAAACACAATTGTAAAAAAGTTTGAAATACACATAATGGAACACAATTTTTTCCACAAGGAGGTTATTGCAGTAAATAAAATAATGCATATTCACATAGATATTCAGTTGTTAAAGTGAAAACATTTTAGTTGGATTACAGTGTGAATCAAATTTTAAAAGCCTGAATAATAACTGATGATGTTTGAACATGTGCAAATTGTATGTGAATTGTCAGCAGTGAATTTCAACTTTGAATCTATATGTTTAAGTGTGTGTACAGATGAAATACACTGAGTGCATATGTGGTTGTGTGTATGTGTGTCAGAAGTGGAGTCGAGCCAGCAGCCAGCGGAAGAAGCCAGTCCTCTTGGATCCGAAGAAGCTGACAAAGAAGTTAACCACAGTGGTGACGAAGATGACGCCTGTAGCAAGGTTGTTCAGGTAGTCGAGTCGTTTCTGATTGGACACCACATTTAGGTCCCTGCGGGCTACAACACACACACAAACACACACAAACACACATACACACAATTTCAAACACTTCAAACACATACACCCATACACACCCATTCATTGCATGCATATTCACATGTAGGCCTACATACACTTACAGTTACCCTTTACAAACATACAGTAATGCATCCATACAAACAGCAATATAGTTCAGACATGCGCCCTCCAGCCTCTGTCCAGTTTATATGACATTTTGACCCTCACTCAATAAGTATAATTTACTGTAATGCTACCCTGGAGCAAAGAACTCCCAGCTGTTCCAATCAGAGTAAGCTACTTCGTTGCAGACTTTGGATACACTTGGTGACTCTAATAAAATGTGGACATGGTGCTTTGTGACTGATCATTTTCTGAAGTGACATTTTACTGCTCACTTAGTTCTATCTTTGTCAGAAAAAAAAAATGTTGAGCCTAAGGAGCTGAAGGCGAGACAAACCATTGTGTGGGTGAAATACCTGTCAATTACAGCTAACACAGTTGTCTTAATGAGGCACATATAAGTCAATGCAAAGACAATTTGACACAAACAGATGACGCTGCCAGTAGTAGAAGTTTGCTTCCACATTCAGCGTTGAGGCTGAATTCTGAAGCAAACTTCCAGTGTGAATGTGTGTATATTTATGTGCAAAGGTGTGCAACACCTCTGGTCACGCTACAGTAATACAATTTGGTTAGCAACTGTGTATGAATGGGTACAGATTAAAGCTGCTTCTGTGTTTGGAGGATTTGAAACATCTGTGCTCTGAAGCCATCTGGTGGTTGTATCAAGAATGACAGTGTGGGAAACAGCAATGCACGATTAACATGCACGTTTATGTTCTGAGTGTACGTACAGTGTGTGAATGTGTCTGCTGAGGGTGTTTCATAGAATGAAACGCTGAAGCAGCCATCGTAGGAAGCAGCTGCGTTGTGTGCCGAAGGCGGCTTTGATGATGTTGACGATGAGGGTGAGGAAGATGATGCCCGTGGTCAGATTGTTCAGGATGTTTAACAACCGCTGACAAGAGGGGAGGAGGGTCAGCTCAAAACGAGCTGCATCACGCACACAACACACACACACACACACACACACACACACACACACACACACACACACACACACACACACACACACACACACACACACACACACACACACACACACAGGCCGTCAATGACCATGTCACTCTTTCATTTTCAATTCTTAAACCATCTGACCAATTGCTGGTTGGTCCTTTGGCCCCGTCCATTCATACTGAATAAAGACATCAGAGTACAGAATACTGTAGTTGATTAGTACTTTAAGTAGAACAATAAGTCACACTTCTTGTGTGTGTGTGTGTGTGTGAGTGTGTGTGTGTGTGTGTGTGTGTGTGTGTGTGTGTGTGTGTGTGTGTGTGTGTGTGTGCAGAGTTTAGTCCTACGTTGAATGTGTCACAAACTTGATCTACTTTCCAAAAAAAAACAAAAAAACATGTCCCTCTTATCCCTACGTCAGAAAGTCAGTAATGCATCCTGGCAAAGAGGCCGGTGCGCTCCATCCCAAAGATTGAAATGAAGATGTTGGAGACGAAGATGAGAAAGATGATGACAGTTGTGGTGTTGTTCAGGCTGTCCAGGCGCTTCTGGTTGGTCTCTTCGTTAACATCTCGCCGAGCTGCAATGAGCACACACATGTACACACACACACACACACACACACACACACACACACACCAAAAACAAAAACTACACAAAAATAAACGGGGCAGAGAAGTATTCCAATGCCAATGTTTTTACTTTTATCATACTTGATATATGTTTTTTTATGTTGCACAAAGAATATGTTTGGTTGCTGCTAACTATACCAAAATGGACATGTAAGTGGCTGGACTTCGACCTACAGTGCCTGTATTTTCACAACAAATCAAATGTGTCAGTTTATTAGTATGTTAATATGATTGGTTAAAAACATGGAGCAGGGATTACTGAAGAAGGTGGTCTTTTGATTGGCTCACCAATGATGATGATCAGGACTCCAGCCACTATCTGGAGAGCCAGGGAGAAAGAGATGAGCGTCAGGACAGCAGCGTAGTACCTGAAGAGGAGAAAGAACAAAGTTGAGGCAAGGAAGTTGAACTCTGATAAATCTCTACAATATTTTAAGAGTATATTTTCTCCTTGACCAAAAAGGTCCTTTCTACTTTTAACTGAATTTGCGGTGGAACTTCTTCTATACAAACTAAATGTAAAACAGTTTGGTCATCTCCCTGATCTCTCTTTGCCGCTCAAACACACTTACTGTACCTGTATCCAGCTCCCTGTTCAATGACGGTCTTCATGTGTGTGATGTTAGCCAGGAACAGAGCAATGTCCAACATGCCCTCAGCTGCTGTCTTTTTCGTGGCATACAGGTTCATGTTCAGATTAGAGGATGAACCTCCCTGAAAGAGAGAGATACAGAGTTCAGATTTCAGGAGGCCATTCCCACCTTTTGCACCCTTACGTTGAGCTTTTACTGTCAGAGCTAAGACTAAGTTTGACTCACTAAAACTGTGAATGTAGTATACTAAATGCACAGCTTCTTAATGGTTTTTACAAACTCAGTTGTCCACTCATCATGTCTGTATAATGACTTTTGTATCTGCGAAAAAGTTCCGCATTATTGGTTTCTTTTTACTTTTCTTTTTTTTGTTAGATGTCAAGATAATTAACTTATGATCTGGAGATACCCGATGAAATAAAATGATTGCCCCTGCTCTCCCTATAATGTGCCATCCACATGAATCCCATCAAGATCTGGCCCACATGTGAGAAACCCCTGCTACGGGGACATCTTGTAGGGACCGGACATGTGGCTGTCACTTCAGCTACATAATGAACCCTTCCCCTTTGCTTCCTTTAAAAGACCGAAGACAGAGGGCAATAAAGAGAGAACAACAGGAGAAGGTGAATGAAGAAAATAAAATAAGAGTGAAGACAAAATAAGGGAGACAGAGAATAACAAGTGCCAAAGAAAATCAAAGAGAATCTCCAAGTTACTTTTCTGTTGTCTGACCAGAAGAGGGCAGCAAAGACCAAGAATACTATCCGAATACTGCCAGAAAAAAAAAGCATAGTCTGTCTGATAAGATGAAGTGTGTTCATAGTTTTATTTATTTATTTTTGCAACCAAATTCAAGCCAGAAATCACTGTCCAAGTCAACAACATATTGATTTCATTCGGCAGTACATTTGTGATCAAAATATAACTCTTATCACTGCTTAATGTAATAATTAAACCATACATAAATCATCACCGTCGTCTCAGAAGCCACTCCACTGTATTCTAGAAAGTGTTTCCCTTTTTTTGGTGGCTCAAAAATAGAAAATTATGAATTTTTTTTTTTTTCTCGTGGCTAACCAGCTAATTGCAGCTCATTTTCTAGTGGTTTGAAGTAGTTGCCTTTAAACTGATAAAGAGTTGCACTTTGTTACGCATGAGATATTTCAGAAATCGACTGTGTGTGTGTGTGTGTGTGTGTGTCTGTGTGTTGGAAGAAGAAAGCCTTTAACATCATTATAAAGCCTATCCAATTATTGCTCTGCTATAGTGCACGGACTGCAGATGCACATATTGGATTACTTAACACTGAGCTATACATTGAAGCATTCTGTCCACAAATGGATCATTTTACCCGAGGCTGTGTCAGTGTAGTTTGAAACAGTGCAGTCTGTTTTTCTTTAGGCTCCACAGAAACAGAGATGCGTTGAGGGAAGACATAGATCACATTATGTACTGTAAAGCCAATCATGTGGACACTTGGGACACATTGCCTATTTTATGACCTCTCTCGGCTGTAATGTGCTTTACTGCTCCAAAATAAATAGAACATTGACACTGTGCATGTACAGTAACTGTGTTTTTATGTGTTAAGCCACTTTTGCCTCTGCAAGTGTTTGGACAACACTCATACAGACTTGTTCATTTGAAGCATACTGAGCCCTTAATCAGCAGTCAACAGTTGCCATGTGTGCACATAAGGAAGCACTCTAGTACTGGACTGGAGAAGGCACACGTGCTTGTGTGGTGCATGTAAACACAGTGTGGGCTGAGATCATGTGTCTTGGTTTCATTTCTTTTACTCGGACAACGCTAACTCTTGCAAACTTGTATGTAGCTAACCAACAGTGTCGACCGATAGCACCACAAATCTACTGAACAGCTCAGCAGTGTGTTTACATCCCCTACCCTCTCGCCCATGAATACTGGCACTGTGCACTTTGGTAACAAATATTTTCCATTGACAGTGTTCATATGAGGTCTATGTCTTATCATACTGTAAGCGTGCCTTGATTTATGGAACAAGATGTTGATTCTTTTTTTTTTTTTGACTCTTAGAGTGCCACAAAAGCAAAGCAAACCCGGCCCTCTGTGTAAGAGGAAAAGTATGTTTGTTTACTGATCCCAGGATTTAATTTAAAGTCTAATTAACATCTTTCTGATCCCCATCAAACTAGTACACATGTGGTATATTTTTGTGCTGGAAATCTTGATTTCATCCCCCACACAGCCTGTGTTACAGTACAGTTTGATCCAGACTGGTATAATCTCCCAGAAATTATGAAGCAATTCCTAGAACTGTAAGACTGTCAAAACACTATGAACACATGTACCGTGGCCTTTTGTATGTTTTTTCTGTGTGTGTGTGTGTGTGTGTGTGTGTGTGTGTGAAAGACAGAGAGAGAGAGAGAGAGAGAGAGAGAGAGAGAGAGAGAGAGAACTGAGTAGAAAAAAGAACGAAAAACATGAGGAAGTGAAAAAGACTCAGATATATAAATGGGCAGAGAGTGAGAGAAGACGTATGTACTGTATTTATACTGGCCTGTTTCCATCTTTTCTCCTTCGGGGACTCGTGTGGTTACACTTTATCAACATCAGCCAAAACACACACATACTTTTACGGAATACTTTTACACACACACACACACACACACACACACACACACACACACACACACACACACACACACACACACACACACACACACACACACATGCAACTACTGATAGCCCAACCAAGAAAAAATTGGAATGGCCTACATACAGTTTTACAGGCCATGTGTGTTCACTTAGTGCTTAATCTGAATTCATGAAATTATTATTTTACCCTTTGTTTTCACCGTAGAGATAGGAGAGGGATAGATCCTTATTTACAACAGAAGAAGTGGTTTGCACGAGGGCAGCAGGGCTACATGCATTTATCCCCAGAAGCTGTGAATTACCAGTTGACCAGTTGACTAGCTGGCTCAGCTTTTGCTTTTGAGGAATGAGAACATTTTTCTTTCTTGTTTTCTTAGCTTAGCTTTCTCCGAGGAACATCAATTATTACTTACAGTATTACCCCTAATCATTTAACAGCTACTCACTATTAAGGGCCAAACAGATACAGCATAGTAGTGTGATTCATAATTTGATCCCTAGAACCAAACCACTTACTTGGCTAAACACAGTAACAACGTCTAAGGCTAACAGTAGAAAATATTAATAATAATATCATATATATTATATAACTCCCTACACAGTACTGAGCAGTGTCAGTAAAATGTACTTCTGTACACACAGAAGTTCTCTTTTTTCCCCACTGGTTTTTGTGGACATATGATATTTATAAAATGAATGCTTCCTAGAAATCCAGAATCCTTGTAAAACTTCCATTCCTGAAATTCACTGATTCACAACCTTGGGCCCAGGGCCATATTACATAATGTACACACTCCCACACCAGCCCTGCACACATACTTAAACCACGTACTGGATGTATACCTGTATGTGGCACATACAAGAATATGTTGTTCCACATGTACAGGTACAGGTATAGTATGCACATTTGTGCCACCAATATGCACAAAAACAACTGCAAAGTCTTTACACTTCTAACTGCACATAAACACACAAAAATATACACTAGACCACATGAGGGGCCCCCCCTCAACCTCACATGAAGTGCTCCTCCCCTGGACTCCTATTGGTTTCTATAATAGCCAATAGGAAGGAAAGCCCAGCTAGGAGTGGAGCTCTGGTTTTCTTTGAATATGTTTTTTATTTTTTTTTACTGTCAGTCTGTCTCTCCATCTGTCTCAGTGCTCGCCTATTTGACAGGTTTTTTTTTTCTTCTTCTGCATTTTTCCAAAGCTCTCTCTGCCCGAAGGCATCATCTTTCTTTTTGGCTTTAATATAACTGCCATTTAGGGTAAGGGAGCAGGAAGAGGGGAAGGAGGAGAAAGCAGAAAAGCAGATGAAGAGAAACAGATAGCAGCACAAAGAAAGGAGTCAGCATGAAGGGAGGAAGAGAGGCAGTGACAAAGAGATGAGTTGTGTTTTCTCTTGCTGGCTAACTGGAAGCAGAACAGTGTCTGAGTTACTACTTACTCGAATGATTTGGGCTGTAAATATGCTTCAGTTTTTGCCTGAGACCCTAACCCTAACCTTTCAGATGACTTTTTCCACATGATTTTCAAAGGACAAATCACAGGTCAGTTAGATAACCCTGATCGGACTTGATAGCACCTGTTTAAAGTTATAATCCTGAAGATTTCATTATATCAAACAATTGTTATGCTATTCATGTCATTTTTTCAGATGCTGCCCCAAATGTTTATTACACGCGTCATTTTGAATGGAACGCTGGACATGTATTATTAATTATTAAAACACACCTGGTGTTACCACCAGAATATGTCAATGTTGTGTTTCTACAGAGCAAAACTGAACTTTTTCAGGGTCGACAGTGTTAACAAATGTTTCCACTTCTTTTCATGTTTTGTTAAAGGGCCTAAATGATGGAAATACTAAGGGGTTTGCCTGTTAAAGCTAAAAAAAACAAAAAAAAACATCACCCAGAATTCCACTGACCACTGAGTGCCAGGCAAACATAATTTCTCTGCATTTTTTTGTGTTTGTTTGTTTTAGTGGACACGGGTCAGCACGTGAAATGCCTGTATGTGTGTGTGCTGATGATAGGTGGGGGCAGTGGGCATGTCAGTGAATAGACTTATTATTTTAGAGACAAACAAACACAAATCAACACATGCACACAACCACATACACTGGGTTAGAGTCAAAACATTTATTAGGTGAACTTTGACATGGAAAGAAAAACAGAGAGAAGGCTGTTATCTACACAGACACACACACAATCACACACATCATTTCTGTCCGACTCATGCAGTAGGTTCACAACTAACCCAGCTCTGCCCCGTGGATAACTATCCTCCTGCTGACTGACCGGTAATAAGCAAAGCTGGCATGAGGAACAAAACTGTTACATGATTGTGAGTCTTCCTGCTGAGTTCTTTATGTCACTGTGAATCCACAGGCCATTTTAACACACCTCTTTGTACATTTTTACTCTTCCCCTCTTCCTCTCCTATTTGCTTATACATAAACCATTGTTTTCTTCTTGACTCCACTGCCTGCATTCTGCTTTCATAGACGGATAGAAAGGCACAAAAACTGTGAAGTGATAGGACGAAATGACATACTCTTCTATACAGAGGATTGTAATTGGCAGGAGTAAAAAATAAATAGTGGGAATATGGGTGTATTACACACTACTCTGATTATAGTACTGTCAACACTAGTTCTGGTTTCAATCAAAAACAGAATAACAAAAATATTCTCATCTTTAACCACCTTTCTTTTAACTATGTTCTCTCTCTTTACTTCTTTTCATCTATATATGTGATCCTCCTGTCCTCTTCTGCCTCTCTGTGATGATCAAAGTATCTTCCTTCTATTATCCAATGGAGGGCGAGCTGTTACACAGCAGGATGGACGCCTCAGTAATTGCTGGGCAGGATGTATGCAGAGTGTGTGTGTGTGTGTGTGTGCGTGTGTGTGTGTGTGTGTGTGTGTGTGTGTGTGTGTGTGTGTGTGTGTGACTTTAGTTCTAGGCCTTGAGAGTGAGGACATTTTTGAACATTGAGACTCATTTCTTCTAAGGTCTGTCTGTCTAGAGTTAAATTTAGCTGTACTCAAATACAGCCTTCTTTACTTGAATATTTCCATTTTCTGCTTTTTTATAGATCTACATGCAGAGGGAACATATTATACTTTATACTTAGTTACTTAGATGCTTGTTACTTTACTTTTTTACATAAAATCACATGATCAGTTTGTAAAATATAATGCTTTGTTACAGATTAAACTACATAATAATCAATAAAGTTGTTAATAATAGCTCCAACTTGACCAGTTACAAATCATTTTTAAACACATTTGTGCATCGGGATAATAATCAACAACAACAATAAAATACAATACAACTCTGCCAACTCCTGCTGTGTAATGAGTATTTTTACTTTTAATACTTTAAGTACATTTTGCTCGCTACATGATATGTAAGAGATAGGAGCACTGGGTAAATTAACAAACCACACAACCTCAGTGACCTTTGATCTCTCACCCCCAGTGGGGAGACACTTGACCACACAGACCCTAGTCTATAGCCTCGATATTCCACTTCCGGGATTGCTCCGGTGCTGCAGGAAATTCCGCCGGATGAATGTGTTGTCGCCAATGTCCGTTTCCTTGTGTTGGAATTTTAAACTCCGGTCGATCGATGAGGACTATGGTTAACTGCTCCTCAGATCTCTGCATGGTAAATTGAGACAGCTAGCTAGACTATCTGTCCAACCTGAATTTTCTCTCGCACGACTAAAACAACTTTTGAACGTACACGTTCCACCAAAACAAGTTCCTTCCCGAGGCTATTTTGCCGTTCGGAGCATAGCGCCACCCATACGATCGTGATTGGTTTAAAGAAATGCCAATAAACAAGATCACATTTTTCTCCCATCCCGGAATGCTGTGTGGACTAGCCAGACCCTCCTCTGCTCTGCAGCGTGTGGATGACCCACACACAGCGCCATGATGTCACTCACAAACATAGAGAATAACGTGAACATTTATTAATTTGAACTATGATTTAACATGACACATACAGACACAGAGTAACTGCTACATTTGACCACATGAGAGTGTATTTGTGTGTTTCTGTGAGTGTGTGTGTCTGCATTTGAACTTCTATCTGTCATGTGGGAGTACGAGTGATCTAATATCAGTTGACTCTCTGCATTCCTGACCATAACCACATGGTGTAACAGAGTTTCCCATATCAATGACTCAGCCAGCAGGCCCCTCCGGCCCCTGCAGAGGCATCCTACAGAAACCTTACAAAGGGTCGCATTTCCAATGGGCAGATTTTACAGATATGATATTACTCTATACAGCTTTTGTTGCTAAATTGCCACACTGATGGTCAAATGAAAGAAAAACAATGACTTTTGCTTTATCGCAGACAGGAAATTTAGCATCATCATTTCTCTTTTCAGGCATTAAAAGGACATTTCTGGTTTATACAACCTACATATTTTGTTTTGTGGTTTGGGTTATCATTGCAGGAACAATAGGATTGAAATCATCAAGTGAACTGATGAGATCTGGGAATGCAGCAATATGAAGAAAAAGAAGTCTTACAGGACAGAACAAGAAGGCCTTGGTGTTATTATAATCAAAAACCCAAGTTCTAATAAACCAGAATAATCTTTGTACAGAAAAGGTAGAAGGAAAAAGTTTTTATTATTATTTGTCACATACAATTGTACAATACAATGTAGTGACATTCAGTTCCTGCATTTGACCCATCCTAAGTATTAGGAGCAGTGGACAGCTGCATACAGCATCTGAGGAGCAACTTGGGGTTCAGTGTCTTGCTCAAGGACACTTATACATGACATGTGGCCGGAGAAGCCTGCGATCGAACCACCAATCTTGTGTTTGAGGGCTGACCCTCTCTAGCGCTGTATTTGGGGTTTGTGTTAAAAATACTAATCGAACAAATTGGCATTGTGTTGAGGAAAGAGCTGTCTAAAATATGAGGCAGACTTTGCCAATAGCTCCAGGGACTATCAGTAGTTGCATGTGTGTGTGTGTGTGTGTGTGTGTGTGTGTGTGTGTGTGTGTGTGTGTGAAAAAAAGCCCATGAACACCTGGTTCTCCACTGACGTCAGCCATGCTGGAATAGTCTGTTAGGTAAGAGGTTGACACATATATATATTATAGCATCCTTTGGCATGCTAAATACCTTTAGAGAAATGTGTGCCAGATGTGTTGTGTGTGTGTGTGTGTGTGTGTGTGTGTGTGTGTGTGTGTGTGTGTGTGTGTGTGTCAGGTGGGGTATGCACGTAGTGTGTGCACCATTGGTGTGTTCTTAATCACACTGCATGCTGTCATGGCAACTTTGCAAACACACACATAAACAGATATGTTGTTAGTGTTGAGAGACACTTTTTTATAGTGGCAACTTAAGTTACAGTAACTTCACTGTTGACAAGCAGGAATGACAAGTATGTAGAGCCTTAGTTGCCTCACCTCTTCCAAGCAAATTCAAATCTTTTGAATGTATAGCTCAGTCAGATTAGTGTCAAGGAGACCTCATATGGGTCTCATTATAATGACAGAAGATTTACACTAATAGCTTCAACGTACAGTATGACCTTGTACTGCAGCATTTCTTCATGCCTAGATTTCACTGCAAATGTGCAAACGTGATCATCCATGAAAGAAGCAAGAACACTTTGACACATCTACAGTAGAATGCATGGGATTTTTCCAAATGTGTCAGTAGCTGATTTTTAAACACATAAAAACAAATTCACACACAAAGACGGGATTTTGGTTAAAATGCCACCACTGGCTTTTGGCCTGTACTGATATTCGGAAACTTAACCACTACACACATAAAGAGGTAGCGCTGGTATGGTATGTCTTTATTCTTTTTTGTAAAATTTCGAATTTTTACAAATACTTTGGTATTGTTTTCCAGGTCGGAACGTCATGTCCCTGTCCTTAGTCCTGTTTAGAGTCTAACGAAACAAAGAATATTTTTTCCGAAATGTACTCTTTTTACACACACACACACACACACGCGCACACACACGTGCGCACACGCACACACTCACGCACGCGCGCGCACACACACACACACACACACACACACACACACACACACACACACACACACACACACACACACACCAAG
Source organism: Sander vitreus (assembly GCF_031162955.1). Lineage (NCBI taxonomy): Eukaryota > Metazoa > Chordata > Actinopteri > Perciformes > Percidae > Sander > Sander vitreus. Next base: position 12,730,279 of record NC_135877.1, read on the forward strand.
TCATACGCCCTGCTTTTACTAGAGGAAATTCACATGCACTTTACACAATGGCATGTAAAAAGACCTCGGTCCCCTCCGGGATGATTTGTGGAGTTGTAAAAGTAGACTTCTCATTGTTGAGTGTTTGCTTGAAGCTTTTATCACAGTCAAGACATGTTTGGATAGTGGACGGACTGATGAGAGTCTTTGTGTGGACGAAGATCGCAGCAATAGCTGGAATTCCTTGTTTTTCTTTGTGGTGTTTAACCTATCATAAAGAGGTGCATGTGGGTATGAACTTTGTGAACCAGAGCATCACAGACACTGACAATAACCTGTTGCTGAAATAAGCTTGGGCCTAACATTTTGCAGTTTTTTACGATCGCTATGGCACTTTTTTCAATACTTTTAACAACTTTCCTAAACTCTTAACACAGTTAGCACAACGTCTGTCTGTCTGTGACATTTCTTGTTGCTTTGACACAAAATGCATACAGTTAACACAAATTTTAAATGCTTGAACTTCTTTTATACACAAGCTCCACCAAGACCAAAACAATGGATCTTTACTGACAAATTTACAAATGCTTTCACACTGTATGTCAGAACAGATAACATCATGTTCTTAACCTAACTTAAAGGCTAAAGTCAAAGTGAACAGCTGATCAGATTGTAAATTGAAACACAAATATATCCCCTGCATTTTATACATGCATTTATTGAGAAACAGCTGATTGAAGTTATTCAAACAGATCAATCACAGCTGATTCCCTTCTAGGAAACACACCACTCAGGTGTTGAGGTTCTTTCAATCACATGATCATATGGTAGTACAATAAAAGAGGACCTATTTGAACAATATACTGTAGATGAACACAGAAAATAAGAAAAATGCCTTCACGAGGGAGAGGAAGAGGAGTACCAGGACAATTCTGTCTCTGTCTCCTTTTTTCATAAACCGTACATTCTATAAAGCTACTCTGAGATGGGTCATTCATTTTTTGTATTGAATCTCTGCAGCAAAAGAAACAAAATGGTGGCTGGGTTGGCTCAGTGGGTAGAGCAGGTGCACATATACTTTCTGAACTAGCTGTCCTGTCAAATAAAGGCGGAAAAGCCCAAAAAACAATCTTTAAAAATGTAGAGAGGCTTCAAGAGAAACTGCAGTCCAAAACACAATCTATGATCGATACAATATACTATTATCTATTGTATAAGGGCAGACCTGACACATTTAAAATAATGCAGTTTCTGTAATTCCATGGGATGTTAGTGTTTTGTATGACATTGTTCTATGATTGACTAAATGTTCCTGTTGGGAGAGAACATGTGTTTGTGTTTTGGAAGAATTATTTGACTTAGAGATATTTGACACATGCTTGCATTGTTTTGGTAAACACAGTGTATTGTGTTAGTGAATTATTTTGAAAATCAGTGTTGGAGTTTAGTTTACAATGTGTGATTTTGTGCATGAAATGCACTTTTTTGCCAACCGTGTGTTGTAGGTGTGTTGGTGCGTTAAGAGTTCAGGAAAGTTGTTAAAAGTATTGAAAAAAATTGTCATAGTGATCGTGAAAAAACTGTAAATCAGACCTAATACAACAGTGTTGTCATCAAGCTGGTAAATTGCATTTTTGCTTGCCACCATCTTTTTAGTAGATCTGAGGTCAACGGTGAACTCAAGGACCATTCAGGGGTGCAGATGTTTGCTCCCGAGGGAGCTGGTTGCAGACCCTCCCTTTGAAGAAATGCTGTCTCTATACAGCGTACGACTCTGCTGCTGCAGCACACAGGTCATTTCAAAGTTAATTATTGCATGGAACAAGGTTTAGACCATAAGATAGTTACTGTAAACGTTTCACGAGAAAAAGATACTCGGAATATTCTTTAAACAGCCTTCAGTTCTTGTGAAAAAACACAGCAATGCTGCAGTGCTACATTCAAGGAGGACAAAGGGGTGATGATAACAAAATGATATTTTGCAGTGAGGTTAAATGTGCGTTCTTGCGTTTTTGTGTAACTTTACAGTGAAATGTAATGTAACATTCAAGGTGTCCTAGATAAGATGCGAGATATTGGATTGCTTATCTGTGGTCAGCTGATGCACCACATCCCACATTATATTGTGATCATCATCTTAAAATATCTTGTTTGCTCATTTTTACAGGAGTGTTTTATGATCCAAATTGAAAGAAATTAACCACCATATTTAAAATACAGGATTGCAACCTGGTATCACTGACAGGTCTATGGGTCTTTTATTTTAATGTAATGTGAGTTTTTCAGAGTATGAACACAGGCCTAATCTATATTTTTAATGATAAGTTGACAAATACACATTTAAACGCACACCATACAGTGCATGCTTAGATTGATTGTAGTTTGTTTTCTCTTGCCTAAACCTACACAGAATTGAGAGAATGAAACAAAAGAAGAAAAGAAAACGGTTGGGGAGAGCATGAGGCTGGTGAGCAGGAGAGAACTAAATGGGAGAAAGAGAAGGGAAAGTTAAGGAAGAGAAAAGAGAGTCATTTGAAGTGGAGGTTATCCAAAAATAAAACGTCAAAGGTTGAATCTAAGAACATCCCTGAACTGTGCACGTGTATTTGGTGGGATAGCTGGACTTAGACCTCAGCTGTTCTACCTTCATTCCAACGAAGACACTTAAATGACACCTCAACTTCTCCAAGACTTTAAGCTCATTTAAGTCCTTCCACTAAAACTCTCATTACGTTTTGCACCACCATTTGTCATTTTCCTTCTATCCAACTCCTCATACTCCTTAAGCTGCTCCTTCATATTAGGTAAATCAGTTTAGTTTTGATTTTGTTGTGCAACCCTGAAATAAATTAAAAAAAAGGTAAATATTTGATCGAAGAAGGTTTTGATCATATGTTGTGGGAACTGTTCTATCTTCACCCTTTTTCCAACTACTACCATCTCAAGCTGAAAAAGTAAATTTGAGTTAAAACACCAACAAACAGCTGGAAATTGAAATGTCCATGACTTGCATGTATGGAGAAGAAATTGCTCTTTTATCCTACAATTAACACCTACAATAACACACAACTCAGTGTGGGTGGCATACTGGTTAATGGTCAGGGAGAACAAAACTCAATGAAGCGTCCAAAACAGCAACAAAATCAAGATATGAGTCATGTAAGCCTTAGAGTAGAGTAACAACTGCTGTGATTACACAACATGTGCAATTATAATTCATTGAAGCCAAAAAGTCAGTTGGCCACAATTGGATCTTGATTGACAGTCACATTAGAGTGCCTGTATCCAAAACAAACACAACAACAAGAGTGTGGGAGGGACATACATATTGTATCCTGTAAGTAGATGTACAGTACGGTTCGTGTGGCTTTGTTTTGGAGTTGTGCCTCAGGGGCTGAGGTGTGGTGTGTGAACAGGTGTTATGAAAAGAAACAAAGATGGAGGAGTGACATTTTAACTTGTTTTCTTAGTCGTGTCACTTATTTTCTCCCACAGATGAGCCAAAGTCTGTTTGGAGTTTAAAACCCCCCATTGGGCACACAAGCTTTCATGCCTTGACCATGTGTGGCATCCCAGGACATTCCTCCCAGCGGCTTCCTGGCTTTTTAATGGCTCGGCCTTCATCACCATCCACAACACACACTTCCTTCCTCTGTGTTTGTGTGTGCATGACGGCATTTCTGCTTCCCGACTTCCACGAATGCTGCTGTTTTGTGCCAAAGCTGAATCCCAAAACGTGAGACATTTAAAGAAACAGACAGATCTAGACACTGCCTGGGGTGAAACATATGTAAGAAAAAACTGTGGAAAAAATGTAATCTGTGTATTATCAACAGATGAATTCTACCAGAGAATGTGTGACTGTGAGTTTGGGAGGAATTTGCCACTTAGGGGCATTATATCAAACTTGTTTATCTTTAAAGGTCACAAAGGGACAACACAGCAGATAATAAACACCCAGCAACAAAATGCATGTTTGCAGAGTGAAATACATTTCCAGTAATGCATATTTTTTTCACCTTGTTTACTATTTTTAAAGGGGCACTTTTACATCAATCTAATAATGGAAGTTCTACAGCCTGTGACAGTTGTATGAGACAACAAGTCCTTCAAACCATATGTACCATATACCATAGGTATACCCTCTAATACAGGGGTCTCCAACAAGTAGCTTGCGAGCAGGTTTCCAGTAGGGCTTTGACTTTTGCCCCAAAATCATATTCGAAGTTCGTTTGTTTATTAATATTATTATTCGAATATATTTGAATATTTATTAATAATATTTTGACCATTTGACTGGAAGAGCTCATACACTTGTTTGCAAGTTGTGTTGTTTGAAGGCAACATTTTCTTTTGTTGCATATTTTAAGTGTTTTGGCACGGTTAGAGCCTTTTGCAAACAAAATGTGTCATTTTGACCATGAGTGCCACTGTTTCAGCCTGTGTGTTAACTGTTTTGAAAAAATATGGAGTTTGAGTTGACTGCTGTGTCAAAGCAATCAAGAAAAACTGTAAATGCCTTCAGTAAGACCTATATTGGTATAAGTTGTATATGTTCTGTCCACCAGAGGGCAGTGTATCAGTCAATGTCAATAGGCAGGCAATTATGTTTTCAGAAGAAAAACACATTGCCGCAACTGTTTTTAAAAAAAAATGAAAAGTCAGACCCTGGATTAAACACAAACTTTCGACAGGAATTTCGGAGCTTTCACCGTAGCCTACGTAAGTGGTCTAATGTTCATACTTGTGCGCTGGTGTGTGCATCAAGCCGGCGTGTGTGTGTGTGTGTGTGTGTGTGTGTGTGTGTGTGTGTGTGTGTGTGTGTGTGTGTGTGGGGAGTGTGTGTTGTGAGAGAGTGACGGTGATTACCGGTAGCTTCAGAGCGAGTAGCGACTCTAGAGACAAAGTGAGAGAAACAAATCGTCTCCCCTGTGTTTTCTGACCACGGTGGGAAATCTGTAATCTGCTAATCATAGCTGCGTTTCATAAATTAGCACCCCTAGCAGTGGCAGGAAATACGACCCACAGGAGCGTTTTCCATCCTCATACCTAAACATAACGGTCGTGGTTTTAAACACATTGTTAACATTGTCAAACGGTCACAGTTTGGTTAGGTTTATGCACAAAAACTACTTAGTTAAGTTTAGAATGCAGTTACTTCACTTCCGTGCGTACGGACATGATATAATTTGGCACATGACATAAAACGTGATGTAATTCTCTTTGTTCTGTAAAGTTATAACAACTCTCTGTTTACTTTTATTTTCAAACGGGGCACAAACTCTGGTCTCCTGGGTGAAAGTCCTGTGTTTGTTAGACCCATCCACCACCCTAACCTGTTTCCTTACGCGGATTGTGGTCTTATACTTTCTTCCTGCTTTGCTCCCGTAACAATTACTACGGCCACTAGAGGGGGCCGCCTAACAATAAACGTAAACAAGGGTCGTAATTGCTGCTTGTGAAAACGACCTATGGGCACTCCAATGTGACTGTAAATGACTTTTGGGATCGTTTTTCGGGGGAGGAAAGTCTTGTAGTAGACAGACTCTGGACGAGTCTGAAAAAGCCTGAGAGAATTACGCCGACTGAAAGCAATCTCAGTTTGGACTAGGAGACTACAAACCTGCATCACAAACTGGAGTTGTGGAGTTTGAACTTCTCCGTTCCAGTAAACTATTTTGCATGCATAAATGGAACAGCGTTTGTTAGCAAATAGACATTTAAAGTTACCAACACAGCCTCATTGTTAAAACTCAGTTAATATTGCTGTGGCAATGTGGTAATGATCAACATGGATCTAAGACCTCTCTGATCAAAGCTACTTCAACAGCCCCTTGTGTAATTTTAGATAACCACAAGACTGTGATGTACTTCTACTGTTGGAAAATAAAGGGTTTAATGGTCATGATGGAAGTTTTCCACTTAGACAAACCTCTGAACGTTCAACGCCACGTCTGCTCTCTGCTTTCACAAATATAGAGTACTGTAGATGCACATCCTCAGTCAGTTTAAATAAACTAAATAAAAAATCAATTTACATTGAAGTTTCTTTGCTGTCAAGCAGTTACGGTAACAGAGTAATGCGCATATAAATGTAACAAAGGGTAGACAGTAGGATTTGTCCTCTGGGGACCATAAATGTCTACACAGAATGTCATGGCAATTCATCCAAGAATCTGAGATATTTCACTCTGGACAAAAGTAGTGGACCCCTAGCATTGCTAAAATGCTGCTAAATGTTGTTTTCAGGAGAAAAATAGAATAGTTTTATATTCTAGTTTATAGATGAAATATATAAAAACCTATCTATCTACTATTTCTATTATTCTGTTTATTTTATCATTTTTACAATTTTTTCAACTGATGAGGTCAAAGGGTAGACAGGGTTTTCTGCACACAAACACACACAAAAACATAAAGGCACGAACAAATAAATGGAATAGATCAGCAAATTTCAGGCGGGGGATTTATTTACGTCCCCAGAGGCTCCTAAAGATGATGTATATGTTTGCACAGAGCAGGCTTATGCAGACAGAATACTAAGAAAACAAATGCTGTGAAACATGTTATGTTGTGTCCGGTCATGTGAAAGTTTCAAAATACAACATGTGAGATTAGAGCTACATGCTTGGTAAAGTAGTAGCCAAAGCATATCGTTTTGGTGAGTATAAAATGGAGATGCAAATAACTGCTAATTAGCAACTTCATAGCCAACATTTTATTTTAAATGCCGTCCAATTTTCTGTCCAAAGAATGCACACCAAAAGCCGACATTTACCCTGCCTAAAGTATGTCTTCTTCTTCTTCTTCTTCTTCTTCTTCTTCTTCTTCTTCTTCTTCTTCTTCCATCTTCTTTTAAAAACAAAAACATGGATGACAGTTTTTACAAGTAATTGTAGAATAACTGCAAAATGTGTGTGTGTAAGTATTTCACATGAATTAAACACTAATGAAAATAGGAAGTTTATTCCCTTAAAACTTGGTCGAAGCCTTCGTGGTATTACACAGAGGACAATTAATAACAGAGCCTTTGTTTCACTTTTAGTGTGATCTCATTGTGTTCAAATCAACAATAGTCCCATGAGCAGCGCGGGCACCGCTGGACATCAGCGACGGAGACTGGATGAGGTAAGACAGAACCTCACCCACCTCCCACACTCGTTCTTCCCCTCCATCGCTCCAGCTCTGCTTCCACTCTTTCCCTTGAACACATTTCAAATCACAAATGACCTCACACAGCTACATCGTGTATGCTTATACACAAAGCTTAAAGTCATGCTGTTATGTTCTGTTATTCCTCATACAGGCACACACTCGCTGGCAGCCACATACGCAACATATTTACATGTTCATAAACATATACTGTACATATGTCAGCTGGACAGTTTAGACAGACACACGCTCGTAAACCCACATGCGAGATTGACCAGAAACATAAACGTACAGGATCTTTCCCACGCACATACTTTGTCTTAACCGATGACCTAACGCTCGTGCTGGATGAAGGTAAAACATAGAGAGAGCGAGGTCTGTATTGACCTTTAAATTCACATAAAGAAACACATACTCCATACCCGCTGCATAGCAACACATTTTATCAACAAACACAAGAGGTCAGATTCTGTGTGTGTGTGTGTGTGTGTGTGTGTGTGTGTGTGTGTGTGTGTGTGTGTGTGTGTGTGTGTGTGCAGCCCGATACATTTTTTTCCCCTGATTTCTACATGCCAAGTGACCTCTTTTTCTCTTCCCCCTCTCTTTCTTTGTTTTCTATCAATTCACACTCTTTTGCTCTCTCGTTTGACGTCTATCTTAAAGGAATAGTTTACAACATTTTGGATTATTCGTTTTCTTTCCAAGGATTAATAAGATCGATATCAACGTTGCATCTATGCAAACTTACAGTAACATGCAGTACACATACTTTATGCGTTATACACATAGACTGTTTATACAAGATTATACCCCCACCACAAACACTCTCTACACAGTCTCTAAAGCATTGTATATGTTAATAACATTGTAAATGTTTTTGTATATTTCTATGTGTATACTTTTCCCCAGATGTGTGGCCACACGTGTGGCTGTGTCTCTATATGTGTTTGACTGTGATCCAAGCACAGCACACGGTACATAGTCCTCTATGACTTACAGATTTAAATGTGGAGTGCATAGCGCCTCAAATCGATAAGCTACGCACAATTGTCTGAAAATAGAAACATCTTTATAAATTCTAAGAAAAACCATTTAACAGCTACATGTGTTTTTTTTTTTTATGAGCAGGGTGTGTAAACAAAGCTACATGGAAATGCTGCGAAAGGACTGACACACAGTGCACCTGGATTTATAGGTCTGGTGTGCATTTTTGATTTATGCGTATGTGTGTGAGTTATAGTGTTTTGAGTTGTATTATCCCAGCAGGGGAGCCTTGGCACCAGAAAGGGGGTTTCCTGTTCCTTCTTGGAAAATACGACTGGAACAAGTGGATAAGGAACAAAAGTGTGAGACAACACTCTTGTCCAAATGCTGCAGCTAGTGATTTATTTCATGGGTAATACAGTAATAAATTCAAGGTTTTAAGATGATTGTTTAGTTAGTTTGACAAATAATATCTTGAGGAAATATATCATGAAAGTCTTTCACTGAAAAGAACATTTAAGGAGATGTTGGAGTCAAGATTTTAAATCCTGCTTAAGTGGAAGTAAAGAAGCAGACTTGTGTCTATGATGAGAATACTTGTGCTTTATATCTGCTGTGTTTCACTCTGTGACACAACAATTGTGGGTTTGTAAAAGAGAGAGAGTAGGAGACTGTGTGTGTGTGTGTGTGTGTGTGTGTGTGTGTGTGTGTGTGTGTGTGTGTGTGTGTGTGTGTGTGTGTGTGATAATCTAATTGTTTGTATCTGGTCGGATCTGAAGTTTCGTCTGGTATCACTCATCATGGCCCGTTTGCACATGTGTAAAACCTTCTAAAAATCTTTTCACGTTTCTGCACACACGCAAACAAACGGCAGCGATTAGGGCTCTATTCCCATGAAGCTGTTTCAGATTCAAACCGAGTCGGCTGTCATTTCCCCCCAAGAAATGAAAAGAAAACACATACTCCCCCCCCCCAGACAGAGAAAAAGAGGAACAGTGCGAAATGCAAAGAGGAATGTGTTAACAAAGAAATAAGAGAGAAGAAGATGAATGTATGAGGAAGAAAGAGAGACAGAATTGGAAGATGAACATAAAACAAAGCATAAAGAAAGAAAGATAGTAAGTATGATAAATAACACACACACACACACACACACACACACACACACACACACACACACACACACACACACACACACACACACACACACACACATGTTTTGGCTTATACAACTGTAAATACATATTTTCAAAAGTAGATAGTAAAAGTACACTTGAAAAAGCTTTCAACACAGTCAGTTTCTCAGAAACCTATCTTAAATTAAGCCAGTATGTCTGATGCCAGTAAGCAAGTAGAGCTGATTACACAATTCACAGTGCTGACAGTGACATATGTTCCTGTTTCTGTTATGAGACGACTGCAGGAGTAACAACAACAATGAAATGAGGACCTGGGGCCTGTTTCACAAAACCAAGATAACGGATTAAGCCGGGATTTCCCTGTTATCCTGGATGAATTTAGCCTTGACTCAGTTTCACGAAAGCGGAGGCACATAAATCACCATGGAGATTTATTCTGTGCAGCTTGCCTGCTCCCGACCAGGCTAACAGCCAGGCTAACAGCTAGCCTGGTCCTGACAGCCAGGATTTATGTAATCCTGGAGCCTTTTCTGATCACCCAGCAGTGGTTTTACCCTATTGTTATCAGCCTGGATTAAAATACAACAGGTGCATATTGCTGTTCATTTAAGTACTGTTATTAGCCTATTTAAAGTTGTGACCATTATTCTTTTTAATAATTATTCATGTGACAGTCATTGTTACTGTTATATTGCTGTATGAAGACTGCTGTTCATATTGTTGTTAGAAGTTCGATGAATATATTATGACAGTTGTTGAGATAAGTAGAAAAGGCTAATCAAATTCTAATGTGTATTAAATGAAGTCTGTTACTAAGGGCAATACATGCAATGCTGTACATTTCTATAGTTGACCAATGCACCTTGAATTATTTTAGTTGATTAATTTTTTTTTAAATTCTTTAACAATAAGGATCATGTTTGTTCAGCTTCCATGTACATTGTATTTGGCATTCTTAGCACACAATTTGTGTTGTCCAGTAAACTGGGTCTATAATTTGGGAGGACTGTACAATTTAAAGAACACATCCTAATTGTACAATCCTCCCAAATTATAGTCTTAGTTTACTGGACCAGTAACTATCTAGTGATGTAGGCTACTGTACATTCATGTAACAACAGGGAGAGGACACCTCAGTGGTTTTTGACCTTATATTTGCTGGGGGCAAATAAGTGATGAATATACTCTGTTCCATTCATGTCTATGTCCATATATACAAGGGAGCAAGGCATATAATATGTAGAGAAGGAAACTCGTCCTCTATAAAAAATAAAAGAAACGCGAGAAAAAGCGTGGCAGATAATAGGCTAGCGGACAGACTGAATGATAGTCTAAAAATATACATTTACGAACTACTGCGCTTAACTGAAACCATTCAATGAGTCACTTGTCATTTGCAAAAACTAACAGTTGTAAACTTTGCATTAAAAGCGAGCAGTGGAAGTTAATAAGACTTAGGAAATTTATATTTTAGCCCATGATAGAGAGGGAGGAACAGAGTGAAAGAGATATTTACGCATCATATTCTAGCGTTGTAGAAAATTGATCTTCATGGTAAATTTCCTGAGTAACATTATCTTCTGCTTACTTTTAAGGCAAAGAGTACAACTGTTAATTTGTGCAAATGATTAGTAGCCTAATCCTTGAATGGAATGATTATGACGGTTTCAATTCAGAGCAGTGGTCAGTTAATGTCTATATTTAGGCTACTTATGTGGTCGGTCCGTGATCGTCTGCTACGCTTTCTCTCGCTGTTTCATTACAGCGGCTGTTTCTTTTATTTGTATACAAATAAAGTGTTTCACGTCATCATACTTCCACAAGAAGCTGCTGCTCACTCTGTATAAAGTATGTACAATGCGTATTCTCCATTTTGGCATCAGTAAATCTGTGATCGACCTCGCGGTCTTTTGAGGAAAGCCGTGGACGCGCATCTATCTGAATTACTTCAGCCTGGCTCAACCTAGTCGCTCCTCCTCAGCCTGGCTTGGCCGTCGTGAAACGCACCAAGCCAGGATGCACAGATTAGACTAGGTCAAGCCTCGCTATATCAATTATCCTGGATTTATATATTCTGCTTTTGTGAAACAGGCCCCAGGTCAGGAATCCAAATGTTATTGAATGTTTTATTGGGTGTAGGTGTGGAATGCTGCCTTTCTCCCTTTTCACTAGGCCCTGTTTCCAAAATTAACTATGTTTTGTGTCTGCTTAATCCTTGATTTCAGTATAATGTTTCAGTTTATTTGATAAATTATAAGTCAGTATGTATAAAATGACTGGCCTAGATCAGCTGGAGAGTACATACAGGTTCGCCTGATTAGGTCCTTTCAGTAGGGAGGCGCTGGAAACGCCTAAGGTGTAGTAAATTACAGTTCTGTAATATCTGGGGTGCCCATTGTTGTGTGAAAAATTGGATCTTTTAACCCTGTTTTAGTTTTGCAGGAAAACAATCAATCAGAATATTGAGTTTCATTTCTCAGCCTTAAAAGTTGTAGTTTGACAAAACAATTTCACCTGAAGGTCCACTTACAGGCTTTTTCCTGAGCTTTTAGAAGCATCACATAGTCTTCATCAGGTCGAAAGCTCCACAACAACTACCAACAATCTACAGGAATAAACTTGCATGCTTACCTACCAAGAAGTCCTAAAAGTGCTACAGTATGACATCGAAATATCCACAGAGCTCAACAGATCCATCTCCATGACAACTGAGGAAACTCCATACGCTAAAGAAGACGGGTGACAGTAAGTCTGTTAACAAGTCACTTGGGACAGACTTGAGACATATTCCGATGCCAAGTCAATCACTACTGAGCACAATCTGGATATTAGGTACAGTACAATATACTCAATCAGTATATATTCTGTTTCTGTTTAAATGTTCAAAGACAGACAGACAGACAGACAGACACACACAGACACACACACACACACACACACACACACACAGCCTAAAACATATATACTATAATTTGGACTTACAAAGCAAATATATTACACACATATTACACAACAAAACAACATAATTTAAAACCCGAGTTTGGTCTCGGGTGAAAGTTCCCGGAATCACACACACACACACACACACACACACACACACACACACTTTCTCGTACTTCACACCCACACTCAGAATGTGGCATTTGCCATGTAGGGGCCAAGAAGGGGTTACACACACACACACACACACACACATACACACACACACACACACATACACACACACACACGTAATGTCAAAGAGAGGCAGCAATGTATTCTGGGACGTGAGAGAAGTGGGAAGGATATGAGAGAGACGGTGGTCATGAAGGGACACACAGCACCAGACATTAAAGCAGACGGAAGAAAAACCTTTTTAGTAAACAAGTTGTTATTCAAAGGAACGATTCAGGAGGAACTTTTTTTTAATTATCTTTATCATCTATTAATATGATTCTTATTGTTGGCATGATTGAAAACACATTAGTACAAGAAGAGTTACACCAAATCATTTGTATCTCTGTGACATTTTATATTTTTCTTATTGTCAACAACTCCAGTATCAAGCTGCAACCAACAATGAATTGATCCTGCTAATAAGTATCGTCGTGCATTCAAATCTTGATATAGCTCATTCGTCTGCACCAAAGAACTCCATTGTCGTCCAAAAACCAATGTTTGCACTGGGTGGTATATTCCTTCACCATGAACATGGGCACTGCAGATTATTTTGAGATGATCAAACAAACTGTCCTGCTGCTGTAAATACTTAGAAGCTAACAAAAACTGCAGCTGAAAATAGTCAACAACAAACACCCTCTTTACTCCCGTTTGAGTAACATTTGCTAAAAACTACAATGCCCAGCTGTTTAGGTAAAAAAAAAATCTTAAAAATGAAAGTATACATTTGTGAGAATAAAGGTTTACATCTTCAGTAGGATGAAGAGGCTTGGGGCAGAGTGCCACAGAGAGAATGTCGCCTGCCTCATCTTTCAAAGGTAACCCACACTAGATCTTATGGAGGAAAAGCATTACTTCACTGACCCTCTATAGGTTAATTGAACTTCTGACCACACCCGTGATCTCAGCTGGCTGTGGTCAGACACAGTGCTGTGGTCTGTAGTCTTTGTGACCACAGCCAGACACAAATACAAATATACAAAATACAAATTGTGACCTCTTACACCAGATGATGGTCTCTATTGTTCACTTTTTATTTCACAGAGTTTGATCGTTCTCTGTCTTGGAAACATGGCATGCTTGGAGAAGCTGTGTGATTCCTATTAACTTGGTATCAGCGCTCCACGCCCTGTTGCTGTGCTCTATACATAGAAAGTGACTTAGAGGTGTAAAGCCTCCACACCATAGAAATAGATTTATCATGGCAGCTTCACATAGGGCCCAGCTTGAAAACCTCATAAATCCAAGTTTAGCAAATAACATGCGTTCCTTTGGACTTGATTTGAAGCTATGCTGAGTGAGTTATGTCTGGATGTTGAGAAGATGTCATGAACTCAGAAAGCCCATTCAATATCAAGAAGATCAAGTAGAAATCCACCAGCATCAAACTGTATTTAAAGTCCTATGTGACATACAAGGGTTTCATCTCACAGCAGATTATGTAAAGCCAGCTCATATCCCAAAAGGACTTAAAGGGTAAGTCCAGATTGTTTTAGTCAAGTTAATTTTATAAATAATATCTCTTATAGACAAAACACTAAACTACATCTAAGGTGCATTATGAGTACTGACCCATGGCACAAATAAACACACTATATCAAGGTTTTTATTGGTTTGTTGAATGATACCAATGACTCACCATACCAAGTATCAGATTTCTGGGTGTGAAAACTGAAACACTGGAGTTTTTAGCCATTTAATAACAACAACAAATTAACCAATGTCTTCATAAATCTTTATAAATCATTCAGACTTTATACTTGATTACATCACAAATTTGAGTTTTTTGCACACTGAATTTTAGAGAGTTGTTCATGTTTACCAATATTCTTGGACTGTCTTCCATTCATGCACAGGTTTTTTTTTTTTTAAACATAGCTTTTTCTATGCGTTTTGTCCTTTCATCCACACACAAACGCCATTAAGGTAATTGAAAACTGAGCTTTTGGAAAACTCTGGCAAGGGTATAGACTTTTATAAATGCTGTTTGTGTGTTGTCGCATAGACAGGGAAAACAGAGTTTTTAGTTAGTATCGTCAGGGTGTGCGCTGTTATCACCTTTGTTAAGCGTCACAAATGAGCCGACATTTCTTGCAATGGCAGACTAGGCCAAAATAGTGATGGTAACATGCTTGCTATCAGAACTTTTTACATGTTTACACATAAATGTACAGTTCCATTGTATTGTGGAACAGAGGCATCAGAATGCGCTACAGAGGTTTACTGCTACATAATCCAACACGGCCACGACACCGACCCTGCCACCATATTCACCGGTCTTGGATGAGAACGTTGGACTTCTAGTTGGTGGGTAACCTTCTGGTAACAGCTTTTTTTCAGGCTTCTGATTGGCCAACATTTTCTTTGTGGGGTTATATCGCTGCCTGTAGGCTTTGCATGCTCTTGACAACGCTTCAATTGTGTTTTTGTGTTTTCATGGGGACGAATATTTTTCTAAACAGTGCATGTGTGGATGGGATTTTTTTGAGAACGAAAGAAGGAAAAAAACCTTGTGTCAAAAGAACCTGTGTACGTGTGGATAGGTCTTAGACCGTAGAATAACATGTATGAATTAAAAAAAAATGGGTGTAGTGCCCCTTTAAAGACTTTTCATATCTATCACCAGTGGCTTTATATAGGCAGTGGTGGCCTAAAGGTTAAAGAAGCGAGCGTGTGACTGGGAGGTTTCCTCTCAGTGAACCTTCCCTGAATAAATAAAGGTTAAAAAAAAAGGTTTCAGATTGTAAGGGAAACCACATCTAATTATATAGCTGCTCTGACACTGCCAGTGGCTCTTACTCTAAAATATACTGCAACCCTCACACCTGCGTAATGTAGTGATGATCGCATCAATCATGCACTTAAACACTAGCAATGACATACCGGATGTGTATCATGCTGAGAGAGCAATTTATTAAACACATCCTGTATGCACATGCACATTTCCACTTTTCTCTCTTCACATCTGCTAACATATGATTAAGCAACCAGGGTTGAAATGAATAGTTGTGGCGAGGACTTGGCATCTGTGAATGTTAGCATTTACATTCTGAGCCACATGATATGATCATTACTGCCACAACTAGTGGCTGATGATGGCCAAATGGTGCCATACGCTCTCAGCTTATCTGTGATGAAGGACGCTATAGGTCTCTGCTATGGTGGTCTTTACCATCATTCACAATCCATATTAGTCATTTTAATTGTTGCTAATTGCAGCTAAAACATACAGCAACTACTGTAACAGCTTTATGTGGTTACAATTATCACTGTGACAAGCTATCCCAGAGATTACAGATAAACTGTTGTTTCAAAAAATAGTAATATTGTTCTCATTGATATGAAAGTGTGACTCATCAAACAACAAGAGGGAGATTCAGGGATTTAAAGTGTGTGTGTGTGTGTGTGTGTGTGTGTGTGTGTGTGTGTGTGTGTGTGTGTGTGTGTGTGTGTGTGTGTTTAGTTTAATGAATGAACAGAACCAGCATTCATGAGAGGTAAATTTGGACATGGTTAGCAAGCAGCAAACCTATTTTTGTTGCTACATAAATTCATACTGCTGCTGCTGCTGTAGTTGTCATCCTGCTGACAGGAAGTGAAATTGCAGATATGGGATTTTTTCCTGAATAGCATTGCTATCAGGTAAAATGTACAACTTAACTGAAAGTTGACTTTTTGACTATACCTTTGTTAGTGAGTTTTCTTGGGATATTGTTATTATTATTATTGATTTACAACAAGCAGAAAAGCCCCCTAATACCTGCCACAAGATCTCCAAATAATCAAATCTAAATTGTTACAGTGACACAATAATCAAGCCTTGGTCATTCAAAAAGCTTGTTAGAAATGATCTAAAATAAAATATATAAGATTCCAGACACATACGCAATATTCACATACAATTAAAAAGTAGATTTAGTGCGGAAAATCTATTGTTAGTTACTGAAGAAATTACTTAATTTTGCAAATTATATTTGCTTCTTGACAAACAGCAGCAATACTGAATGAACAACATTTTAATTTCAACCACAACTTTAAAATACTGTGAATAAGGTGTATTTAATGTGAATGGCGCTGAAGCACTAGGTGACTTGTACATATGCACATGTACATATACATACTGTACGCCACTCAGCTATAGCTACACCTTTTCTACCACATCTGTCACTGTCTCACTCATACACCCCCCCCCTCCCACAAACACAAACACACACACACACACACACACACACACACACACACACACACACACACACACACACACACACACACACCTTCTCTTGAGTAATAGCACTTTGTTCACTGGAGACTGTGTAGCTAAATATACCAGTAACTGATAGCCTGCTGGTTGATGGGCATGAAAACTGCTGGCCCTGACACTGATTCAGAAGATGAATCACAACAGACACCAGGAAGAGTGTGTGTGTGTGTGTGTGTGTGTGTGTGTGTGTGTGTGTGTGTGTGTGTTAGGGACGCTATCTGTATATCTATAAGTGTAGTGAATGATGAGTCAGAGGATTATTTGAAGAAAGTGCAACACTGTTTTAAACAATGCCAAACTAAACTAAAACAACTACAAAATGTGATACTTTAAAAATAATACAGAAAATGCATTAAAAATTAATACGTTGAAGAAAAAAAAAGTGTCTTCTCAAAAATAATATATTAGGTCCCCAACCCTACCTTGACCCCTTTTTTCTTGGCATCAGTAAGTACCTGCTCTGTTGACCCGCAGCACATTAGAGGACTTTATTAGCCTTTGCACCCAGGCTCTAATTGATATTTGATGGATGTTGCAATCGTAACTTGGTCTCAGAATAGAGTATGGACACTTAGCCAAACCCAGAGAGCCACACAGCAACCCCTCTGATCCTCAGCTCTCACTATGGCAGGACATACCACAGCTCTGCGGCAAAGCTAAGACAGGAGCAGTGATTCAGAATCATAGATAGACCAGGACTGAGAGGAAGGGAGATGAAAGAGCGAAGGGAAGAAACAGAAAGGAAGAGAGGGAGAGGTAGGAGAGGCTATTGCTAAACAGACAGAAAGATGCAGCTATATAACAACTTCATTCACATTTTTTCTTTCTATGTCTGTCCCATTTGTCTCTAGCTGTCTCTTTTTCAGTCTCTCCCTCTTTTTCACACACTTTTCTCTCTCTCTGTGCACTAACCTGCAGAGGGCCGCTGGCTGGCATGGTGGATCTCAGCGATGTCAGGTCGATGTCTCGGCCCTGCTCCCCTCTCTCTGTCTTCCCAAGTCCCTGCATAATAAGGCCCGAAGTGAGCAAGCAACCAAGCACACACGCTCAAGTGTTACCCCCACAGCGATGAAAATGCTAATGCAAGGATGGCAGTGGTCTTTATGAAAGGAAATGTCCCTGGACACCAGGCACCAAGCACCAGGCAAGGCAAGAGAGGACAGCCGGGGGACAAACAAACGGCTTATTCACCCCATTCTGGTCTCCCTCTCTCTCTCTCTCTCTCTCTCTCTCTCTCTCACACACACAAACTTTCCACTCTTTCAGCCTCTATTCTCCATCCATATACCAAATCTAGGTTGTAAAAATGCTGGAACACCAAATGAACCATCGTGCTGAAAACCAGGCAAATATTGTCCAAGTGTTAGACTGTGACCATGTTTAAAGTTAATCCCTATCTATCTATCTATCTATCTATTTATTTAAATGACCAAACCAATGCACACCAAGTTGTGTCTATTACTGTAGTGCTTGTTTGCTCAACCAAAACATTCTGCTGTATTTCTGTTAAGTTAACTGAGGTCAGGCGTCTTCTCGTAAAAGCACTGAGGCTCCACTGTTAGGGGTTTACAGCTCTCTTAACCAGGGAACCGTTATTTGTAACAGGAAGAATGTGTTATCTTGTCTTTCTCGGTTTAATGTAAAAGAAGCGTAGACTGACTGTAAGTTTCATTTTTCAGCAGTGTTTAAAATGTACAGGACACAATAGCCGGCAGTATGGGACTAAAATTTTAATAAAAAGTGTTTTAAAATTGTTTATTAGATTATGAGGGTGAATGGCCTTTTGTAAAACTGAGGAGACATGTGCGGTTGTTGACTTTGTAGAGAGAAAGACAGGAAAAGGGAGGGAGAGACAGACAGACAGACACCCTTCAAACCCAGAAGTTTCTTCTCAGCATTAGTGGAACATACATGTTGTAGTGGACACAAAAATAAAACATCCGACAGACCACACATGACACACATACAGAAAGTTAAAAGAATAAAGCATGTCTTTTCTTCTCTCTCTCTCTCTCTCTCTCTCTCTCTCTCTCTCTCTCGCTCTCTCGCTCTTGTTCAAATATGCACACATACGCAGTGTCCTAAGGGAAATGGTGGTTGTCAACAGTGATTAAAAAAACTGCTGCAAGCTCATAATCCTCAGAAAAATGATCACCTCAGTGGCAGGAATTTCTTTAGATTAAGTGTACCTGAAGAGAATATCTCACACACACACACACACACACACACACACACACACACACACACACACACACACACACACACACACACACACACACACACAGCCTGAAACATATATACTATAGTTTGGACTTACAAAGCAAGTATTACATTGATTCCAAGTTAATCCCTAACTGAGATGGTAAAAACAAACCGTCCTGCCCACAGAATTTCATTCCTAGAAACTAAGAGTTTAAATGCTTATCATAGCCAAAATCCTCATGGTTAATTCTTTGGTTCCAAGAAGAAGAATAACTTCTATGTAGACAATAGTTATGAACTATGATTAACATCTATACTCTCCCTCCTAGATTTTTTAAAGGATGAGGTTTTTGACAGCTAAATGTAAAACTAAATGTCTCTAAGTAAAGTCTCCAGGGGCTTTGTGATGCTTATGCTCTTGATGTAGCAATTTTGCTTGACTGTAAACACAGTTGTGAGGTGTTGCGAAGCAATAACAAAACCTGCAACACTGGCTTATTGTTCCAGTGTCCTCTTTCATGAAAGAATGGGAAAAAAACTTGTATTTGTGTATGGAGGTTATTATTAGTAGCATACTGTCCATGTGAGCAGATTTCAGTTGGGACTTGCCTGTGGTCATTTGAATCTGTTAAAATAAATGACTCATGCTGTTTGTGAAGGTGAAAGTGAGACATCACATATGACAGAAAAGCTGCTGGGGAAATATATGTGAAATAATGGGTGTTATGTACAGTAACAAGTGGATACTTCAAAATGTGCAAAAAGCTTAAATAATCATGTGCTGTTTTAAATATACGTACACAACAACTTCAGGCATGACACTAATAATGAGGGGTTTATGTATTATGATCTTTGGTGGGAAAGCAATAGCATTTCGGAAAAGACTATTTTTCCGAAATGCTATATAATGGCTTTTTGAGATATGTATAAGTTGCAAACATGAACATTTCTTTAATTAAGCAGTTTAAGATGCAGTGTGCACAACATTAGCAAGTAAAGAGTAAAAGTGTAGAAGTGGAATAAACAGTGTATTTACCTGCTCTAACGTAAAAAGCAATTGTTAGCATGTCAGGCAAACTAGCTTACTACCCACAGTTGTGCAGTAACTGAGCATTACTTCCAAGGCCAAGGAGCATATTCAGTAGGCCTGGGACAAAATGCTTTTGTCCCGATTTGATTCTTTCACGATACATGGGTGCCAGTTCAATTTGTATTGCGATTTTCATTTATTGCGATTCTAGAAGTATTGCGATTCGATAATATTGAGTACTGCAATTTTCTTTTCCTTCTTTAACAAAAAGCAAAAGCTAAATAGTACACTTCTAGAGACAATATGAGACATAAAAACTAAGAACTAGTTTTCTAAAAAGAATGCACATCACATGTCAGTCAGTCAGTCAATCTGACATTTATTTCATTTGTATAGAAGTACATAACATGTATTTTCTGCATTTTCTGCTTTCGGTCCGTTTTGCTGGAAATGGATATGATGTAGTTGTCGTCAGCTGTATCGTATGAATAACAGAAAATATTTAGGTAAATCATAGGTAAAAAAAAAAAAATTGATTCTGGGGAAAAGATCCAATTTAAAAAATCACGATGCAAAATCACGATACATACCTGAATTAAGATCTAACAACATTATTTGTTGACTCCAGCATCCCCAGCCAAACTCTTTACCCGAGACAGGGTTATGTTTGCTATCACATCAGTTATTACTGATAAATATACTGTTTCAAAATGGTGAGGAAATCGATGAGGATTTTGCCAGGGACCTTCAGCTGTAGCATCTATCTTTTACTGTAACATGATGTCATGTAACCATAAGAAACACGTTTAAGACTTGTTTTACAGACTTCCCATTTAAGAATACAGTAGGTCAGCTGAAAACATTAAATAGTTAGACAGCATTTTTATCCAAATCATGTAGCTAATGTTAGCATAATTTGTTAGCTACAGCTAATAGAATCTGCCAGAAAGCAGTTGCCATTTCATCCAGCCATTGTTTAGAGAAACAATGGCTGTATTAAATAAAAGTATTTTAATTATAAAGTATTATAAAGTATTTTTTTGAGATTTAAAATCTAAATTTTAAATAAACCTCTCATGAATGCTGGTTCTGTTCATTCATTAAACTAAAACACACACACACACACACACACACACACACACAGGCTTTAGCAGTTGAGTACCAGGCTGCGCTGACCTCTCGCTTTCTACCTTTGTCTGCCATGCACACATGCACATACAAGCACACATTAACTAGACAGTAGGCTACCAGTCTCTCATCCTGACAATAATATAAGGGCCTTTATGCTCCAAGAATTTTCATCATCGTGTTGCAAATACGCAAACACACACACACACACACACACACACACACACACACACACACACACACACACACACACACACACACCACGTAACACTCTTCAAAGTTAACAGAGCGACTTTGCACATCTAAGCTTCTGATACCAGCTGATAACATTATCGGACCAAACACTCAAATGCCGATGCCTGCACACATACTCACAGGTATGAAAACATATTATCACGCCCACATTCTCATGCAAACATACACAACTGAAGGAGCAGGGTACCATGGGATGAGGGTATTTCTAACAGCACTGATCAAGGTGTAAGTTTGTATCACTGACAGGTGTGCAGGTGCATGTGCTTTTATGTAGTTCACCTGCTAAATGTGAGGGTGTGTGGTAATTCAACATTTTTACTTATAGGCTTTCTTTTATGTATTTCTAGGACCTAAACATACAACATATTTTATTGCCAAGCAATGATATTTTAATAAACAAAATGATCCCTTACTTCAACACACATAGATATAATCTGAAGTCCTGCTAAACAGAGACAATTCCTTTTAAGGTTCTAACACAATATTTGATCAACCAGGACTGTTATGAGGCAAAATGGGTCAACAATTGATTCTTACCAATTTAAGTGTGTGTCTGCCCTGGACCCCTGCTGCACCCATTAAACTACTGTATTTTATAAAATGAGGACTGTAGTTGCACCAATTTATGGAGATTGGATGTTTCTGAAGGTGCTGTAAAGAAAAATGAAAATGATTCAGTCGCTGCAGGAGGGCTTTGATAAAAAGAAAAGGTTGGCAAAACACTCAGGCGGTGAGGGAGACAGACTGCAAACAAATGCAATCATACATGCACACAGACATGCACATGCTTTTACTCATCAAGTGTGTAATATGGTACATTTAATGAAACTGCTTTTGTTGTACTCAAAATGACTCAAAGTTCAGCATTCAGCACACGCCAGGCTTGAATGTTTTCTTGTGGCTTTAAAATGATTACTTACTAGGAATACATCAGTTTTTTTTCCCCTGGGAAACAGGAAATTAGATTTTAAAGCATAACTGCAGATAATCAAAAAATTGTGTGTACTTTAATTTTTTTCTTGCCATTCTCACACACTCATTACATTGTACAGTAATATTACCCACCTGTTGAATGCCTCTTTACAATCTAATTTTGGAGATGGAGACTCTGGTTAAGCCACTTGTTGACCCACCTGCAAATTCTATCATCTATGCACGTACAGACTTTGCACTCTGCACATTTATTCTAACAAGGTTTAGCTGCAAGCTGCCATTTTAGCATGAACAGTAATTAGAGGAAACAGCTGCTGACTGAAAACTTTAGCCTATTTTATTACCCTAATAACTACTTTTTAAAGCCATACAGTATGGTTTGGACAATGTGGCTCTGTATTAGTGCAAACTGTAGTCTAGCACACACACACACACACACACACACACACACACACACACACACAGTAATGCCGGGTTACCACAGTTATTTTTGTCAGAAAAAAGGAGCAGATTTTTGGGAGAAATCCCTTAACCATATTTGCAAAAACCTAGCTTTAACATGATTTGATAATGTTTTTTTCAGCATTTGAGCTGTCCTAATACACCTGACCATGCCAATAAGAGATTTCCAAGAGGTAAAAACTAAAGAATTCTTCTCTGTGGTTATCTTTTGGCCCACAGGCAAGCCATTATATTAAACTTCCATTAAAAAAAAAGTTAGAAACATGGCCAAACAAAGCCATTTCTAATGGGACTAGATCAAAGTCTGTAATTATCTTCTTTGGTTTTCTCTTTTCTTTAATTACTCTCCATGTTTAATCATTCTCCTCTCCTCTCCTCTCCTCTACTCTACTCTATTCTACTCTCCTCTCCTCTCCTCTACTCTACTCTACTCTACTCTCCTCTACTCTCCTCTGAGGCATTATCTTCTTGTACAATTACAGTTCAGAACCAACCACCATGTCATATTTAACCTACTCCTCACCCCGCAGGGAGAGAGATCTCATTTACGTTAATTGCCTCCTATTTGAACTGTTACCGGGGGGAGTGAGAACATGTAGCTACATTTTGTTTGGCCCGAGAAGAATAATGGATTCCTAACAGGTCTGTAGGGAGAAATGTGGAATCACAGAGCAAATGAGAAAATAGAAAATGAAAGTTTACAGTAAGATCAGGTGAAATCTCTCAAACCTCCCCTCTGGACTCTTTAGTGACACTATCTGGTAAAAGGATGTACTGCTGAGTGATATTGCCCTGATCTCCATACTGTAGGCTACAATGCCACAACAGTTACTGTAAGAACATGTGTTTATTTGATATGTTACAGTACAGTATTATCTTCTGTTATATGATACACTATAAAGGTAATTGTTACACTATTGAAGCAGAGACACAAGATTAAAACACAATTCAAATGTTCACAAACAACGGGATGTTCATTTGCATAAAACACGCCACCAACAACAAGGTAACTCACCTGGCTGCCTCAAAAGTTGTCATGTCTTTCACAGGCTCAAATAAAAGCAGGGGGAGAGAGCTGCATGCAGTGGCACAGAGAAGGGAAGTGACAGGTTCACTGTTGCAACATGAGATCTTTTAAAATACATCCTCTGACACACAACCGCATACATACAGCACACACGCTGAGTTACTGGCATGCAATCATAATTCAAGAGATTACAGTGTTGTCACATGCAGTGCAGAAGAAAAAAGAGGTAAGAATAATCTTACTGTTCCCTTGCTCAGTAAATTCTGCTGAAGTGCCCTTGACCAAGGCACTCAACCAGCTGCTTCACTTGTTGAATTCAGTTGTACTAAGAAGCTCTCTGGTGTGTGGGTGTCAGTGTGTAGGTAGAATGACATGCAATAGGTCAAATCTAAGTTTCTGAACAACTGCAGGAGAGTTTACAGTAATTCAATGTCCACAGTATAGTATCAGGTGGTTTGAATGATTCTCCAGCCAACTTGAATTGTTAAATGACCATTTGTTTTTGTTTTGTTTTATTACTAAATACTGAAAACAATTCTCCCACGGCAGACATTCAGAGCCAACATCTGATTTCTGGCCAATTTCAAAGCTAGGGAGGTTCTGTGGATGTTGGATATATTAAATAACTTCTTGTTCTGCAAAGGCTGTCTCTTTTTTTTTAAGATTGATTGGTAAATTAATCACAAATTAATTTAATTTAATGTCAGATGTCCGTGAATGCATTCTGTAGCATGAAATACACATGTTACCACGATAGGAAATTAAATGTTTTTTCTTGGGGAAATTTTGGGGGATTTTTGTCCCTGATGAATTTGGAGGCATTTACATACACAATCACATAATTGTGTTTGATGGGGCAAATACCTTTAATTTGGGTGCCATTTTGCCCTTTGTCGCCAATTATTTCTGACACTGGGTGTAACATAATACATGACAGGCTGAGATAGTGAAGAAAGCAAGCAAGAAAAATGTGTGTGTCGTAAGATGAATTACATGCATGACAGTCTGGGTTTTAATAGGTAGATAAGATAAGTAGTTTTTACATACTTACCATTTGAGAAATTCCTCGGACACAAAAAGAGTAAGAGAAAAGAGAAAGAGAGTGTGAGAGAGAAAAAGATAGAGGGGGGAGGGGGGAGAGCCCAAATTTGCCTACCTGAGCTGAGTTTCGATAAGTTCTCCAACCTGTTGTAGCTCGTTAGGAAGGGCAAATTCTCACAAAGCAGCATCAAAACAGGTTACACTGTGTCTTTAAACAGAAGAGACAATCTGTCAGTTATCTAACCTGCATCCACACACACACACACACACACACACACACACACACACACACACACACACACACACACACACACACAGGTCAATGTGTCAAAAGGTTAAAATAGACAGATCTCTGGAAACACACACATTTTAACATGACAATTTACCCATCCAGAACTGAGCACACAAACACTCACACACACTGCCATGTCAGCAGCCTTTCTTTGCATATTTCCCCTACATATTGTCATCCTCTTTGTGTGTGTGTGTGTGTGTGTGTGTGTGTGTGTGTGTGTGTGTGACAATATTTTAATAACAGATCTGGGATAATGTTCCTTCACCAAAAAGGTCAATGTAAAGCAAATCTGAAAAGACAATATTTTACTTGAGGCATGAAGTTAATATATTACATCATACATCACAGAGTTCTGTTGAAGATGACAAGTTGGAGTTTAGATTACAGTTTGTTTGACAGAAAGAAAGCTGAAAACTAGCTGACAAAAGGGGATGGGGTTAGTTCTTTTAGTTTTTTTCTCAAAGCCTTCAGCCGTCAGTGAGTGAAAGCTTATGGTGTCAGAATCTCTCAGCTAATGATATCCAGCTGTTCGAGTCAGTCAAGCTAACGAGACCTGTTGTCTCCATGAACATTCAAGCCCTGTCGCTGTCTGCACTATGGACAGCCATGAAGAAATTTGTATTGACTCAAAAGCTTTACATAACATTTGGATTTCAGGCATTACATCGGCATCCAAAGTGGCTTGCAGTGCAATGATTGCAACAGTGGAATCAGTTTCTCCTAGATTGCTCAAATACAGTAAAAGCCGATGACAGCTGATTCCTGAGTCAGCTAAGGTTTGATTCACACCAATATGTTCTGCTCAGATGGGCACATGGAAATGTACACAGGGTGCAGAATCTATCATTAAGGAAGTTGTGAACATTTTGGGGAGTAGGCTTTTTTGCTTTCTTGCCGTAGGCTTATTTGCTTTCTTTCCGAGAGTTAGATGAGAAGATCGATACTACTCTCATGTGTGTTACGTAAGACAAAGCTAGAGCCAGGAGACGGTCAGTTTAGCTTAGCATAGAGACTGGTAACAGGGGCAAACAGCTAGCCTGGCTCTGTCCAAAGGTCACCGAATCTGCATACACATTGTTTTTTTTGCAGATTAAACAAACAAGTTATGAGGTGTTAATTAGTGAGCTTTACATGTGCTGCTAAGTGGATTTTTACAAGAACTAAAGGGTTGCACAATATAGTGGAGCAAGACTAGGGGGACAGAGTGTCTCCTACATGAGCTGTGAGAAATGTGGATTTATTATTGTGCTGCTCAGGTCTCTCGTCACCTTACTGAGGCCTCATGCCTTGCAGCTACTTTGAGAGGGGTCGTCCAAAGGTAATATGGGGCCCAAAATGTGTTGCTCTAGTACGTAGCATTCTGCCTTCAGGTCCGAACAGAGAGAAAACAATAAATCATCATCATTGAATCATTTCCAGTCAGAAGCAGTGTTACAGCTTACTGAAGTAAGATGTTAGGTGTGTCAAGGTGTGTGTGCGTGTACACTGAAGAAATGTTGAGGTGAGTACTGCATGTTGAAACACGTGCATGCTGCTTTCCAGGATTTTGGTGGAATTGTTGGCCAATAAATGTCATTTAAAACAATGTGATTCTCTTATATCCTTGGCCCAATTATTCCAATTTAATAGATAGAATAGGAAGTATTCATATGTACATTTACCGAAGTGAAAGAGCAATGGAGAATATATAGTTGTCGTTTTTTGACACATGCCAAATTTGAATAAAATGTATCATTATGCAAGCTATATTCAAGGATTGACAGATTGATAGCTCTTTCTCGATTCTGTGGGTGGTGGTGCATGGCCGTTCTTAGTTGGTGGAGCGATTTGTCTGGTTAATTCCGATAACGAACGAGACTCCGGCATGCTAACTAGTTACGCGGCCCCGTACTAGATTCAATTATTGTTAAGGACCCCCTCGAAAACGAGATGGTGCATCTCAAGGGGTTACTCCTAATAAAGAAATTTTCAACACATATCCTCCATAAGGGTATAAGAGAGGTCGTAAAAAGGAAATTAAACTTAACGAAATACTGCTTGTACAGTGAATCTCTAAGTATGCCAACATATAGGTTGATAGTATTTATATATTGTTGGCAGTTCTAAATATACTTTATGTAAATTTCATGCATTCAATAATGTCTTTGTGCACTCTCCAAAAGTATGTTCAGTCCTGACTTGCTGTCATGCTGCTAAGTTTCACCACCTTAAGCAAAGTGCAGGATAAACATGTGCAGCATGTGTGCACACAGACAAAGGAGCACCCCACCACACGCACGCACGCACGCACGCAACACACAAAACAAACAAACAATGTACCTGGTCAATAATTAAGACTAAAATTTATTGAATTGCAAATATTAAACCTCTGGTGGTCATGTGAAGATCCAAAACAACAAGTTCATGACCCAGTTTGTGTCCTCGCCTGGCTAACAAACACTGGAGTATCTGAGAGTTGCAGGTATGACAACATTAATGGCAACTCTTTATCATTCCAGGAGTGTTTGCTGATTACGTAGCAGCAATACTGAGTAGATTAGCCTTGCTATTAACAGTGGAAGTTAAGAACAGCTATATTTGATAAGATACAAGGACCGTATACATTTTTCAGTATACATATGGTATTTTACAAAACTGCAGACTTTTGCAAAAGAACAGTTGCATGAATATCTGGAGTATGTAGCAAGTGTGAAGCATGTCTCTTAATTAGAGATAAAGATACGTTTATTGAATCCAAAAAGGCTATTGAGTGAGCTTAAATAGGTCTTCACCATTTCAGGGGAAATTAGTTATTATTCTAAACAAAGAGGATAATTACAAGCCTACATTTTGAGAAATAAATCTCAGGTTCTTTGCCAACTTAGTTATATTTACAATATATTTGGGACCCACTTAATGCCAAAATTAAAAAAAAAACAATTAACTTTTAAAAATCAAACCATGAAAGTTGAATGCCTGATAGGATGTGGTTAGGGCTCAGACTGGTTGCTCTTTAGTGAAATAGTTTTATTTATTCAAAGTGACAGTCAGAAAATGTTGGGATGCCACTTTGTGTTCATTGCAAGGGCCTTGGTGTTAAATAGTTTGGAACCCTGCTGGCAAATACAAACAAGAAGGTCCCACAGTTAAAAATGAACAATAGTGTGCGTTTAGGAACTCTTCCTCCTTTTTTAGGAAGTAGACTAATGAGCAGGTTCAAACCATTATCTCGTTTTGATTATTCTTGCCAGAGGCGCTGCAGCTCAATATCTGGGTGTGTCGATCTGATAGACAGACAACATGTCAGATTCTTAACTGTGGTGGCATTCTGATGTGCTGACTGGTAGTCTATATCCTTGACGTTCCACTTCCTGGATTGCTTCATTGCCACCGGAAAATCCGCTGGATTTTACTCATTTAGGCCGGAAATCCGTTGCCTTGGGCTTCCTTTGTGTTGGCATTTTAAACTCCGGTCGATATATGAGGACTATGGTTAACCTTTTCTCAGATCTCTGCAAGGTAAATCCAGACAGCTAGCTAGACTATCTGTCCAATCTGAGTTTTCTGTTGCAAGACTAAAACAACTTTTAAACGTACACATGTTCCACCAAAACAAGTTCCTTCTGAGCCTATTTTGCAGCTGCACTGCGACGATTGTGATTGGTTTAAAGAAATGCCAATAAACTGGAGCACGGTTTCCTCCCATCCCCGAATGCTATGTGGAGTAGCCAGACTCCCCTCCAGCGCGCTTTGGAGGGTCTGGCAAAGCGAGACTATGCTGACTGTAACTGTGACCAAAACCACAAAAGAAATCATTATATATTTCTGGTTATTCCCTCCCTTTTGAAAAACTGGAGTTATATTGATATTGTATTACACTAAACAACATTTTAGGACTGTTAGACCCATGATAAGTACATATATGATAAGAAATATAATACCATGGGGAGTCAAGCTTGTCTGACACTAAAAGTGATGATGAGGGAGTCAGAGAGTGAGCAGGTGAAGGCCACACACACACACACACACACACACACACACACACACACACACACACACACACACACACACTGAAAGAGGGAAAGACTCAATGAACACACACATTATTCAGAAATGTTGACTATGGATGTGTCAAACACATAGGTCAAACATGACCGAGACATAAAATCAAATTATAAACGTGTTGGTTGTTGGTTCACACTGCAGCTGTTGACTGGCTCAGGATACTGGCGTCTGCCTCTGGTTGCAAGATTTTGTCAAGATCACAAGAATAAACAACAGTGCTTCCGGTTTGACCTGTCAACATAGAATTCTTATAAATGAATGTGTTGCAGTAAACCAATAAAATACCCAATAATAATAACATTACTTTAAATGATGTTTCTTGGGTCAGCAATGGATATTAGTTTGACATTGTAGGAGATTAAGTAGACTAAAACAAAAATACTACAGGTAGTTTCCCTTCTTTGCTCATGGAAGACCAATTATCTTTCTAAAAATAAGAAAAAATTAACTACTGATCAGTTTAAACAAATGAGAACCCCCTGGGTTAAAATCATAAACTGACCACATTGATCAATTCCGAATGTTTCTGAATGTTGTTGAACTGTAACTGTATAACTGGTGTAGCAAACCAGAAAAAGGTGAGAGGTGTTTCCTCTCCTTCCCTAGCTCTGTTTGTTGGACACAGCAGGGACACAGCTGGATCTACGTCAGATCAAACCGATGCAGACTGCTGTCTCTGCTGTCCTCTATGAAATAATAACACAGGACAAATAGAAGGTGTGGCACAAGTAAATAGCTTGAGAGCTGCAGGATGTACTCACAAACACTCACAGCCCAAAAAATGGGATTGTGTTTTTAACAATAGTACTGTTCACTAGATTAAACATGCTTTGGTGGGTTTATGCGACTTCATTTTTGGTCGTTCCCAGTGGTGGACTCACTCAGAGTAGACTACTGTACTTAAGTACAATTGTGAGGTAGGCCTACTTGTACTTTACTTGAGTTTTTCCATTTTGTTGGAAATGTCGTACATTTTACCCCACTACATTAATCTAATACCTTTATTTACTAGTTAAACTATATTTGACAAATTAATGATGATATATTTTTAGGGATAAAGATAAGACTTTATTGATCCCTTGGTGAAATTCATAAGCTACCCAGCAGTAAAAAATAAGTCCCACCTTTACCAGCTGCAACATTAAAGTAATGTAGCCTACTAATTATGCATCAATACATATAATTTAATAGTATGACATAGCCTACATTAATCTGAAATGGGGCATTCTGCAGGAGTACTTTTACTTTTTGTACATTGAGTTCTTTTGACGCGCATACTTTTGTAGTTTTACTCAAGTATTTTGAATGCATGACTTTTACTTGTAAAATATCTGAGAGTTTCTTCCACCACTCGTTCCACAACACACACAGAGCTCAGTAAGTGTACGTTTTGGATGATAAATCGTAATTTTGTTTTAATTTGGGAGAACACCTCTTTTCCTGTATCATCCGGGTTACGGTGGTTGCTTGACGCGGCACGTCTCTGTGAAAGCCCTGCCGTCGCCTTGTCGAGTCATCGCCAGAGAAGAGCAGAGAGCAGACAGAGCCGCCGTCCGATGGCTTGAAAACAGGGAATAACTGTGGATCACAGCGGATTTATTGAGCCACACAAGCCAAGAGGAGCATAACGGCGGTCGTAGGAGCGGACTTAATGTTGATACGGATGAGGATATAGCATCTTTGAGTGATACTGCTGCCTTATGACCCGGACACAGACAACATAGACACAGACAGAAATAAGTACCAGAGCCGCCGCGACACTAGCGAGCGAACTTGGCTGCTCTACCCGGTGGGAGGTGTTGGTCTGTCGGCTGCGGCTTGCTGCACGTACGCTGCTCAGCGCCACGCTGTTCGGACCCTTTTAGAAGGATAAGGTTGTAGCCAAGTTATGTTTTTGTAAATAGCTTATTTTTCGGGGTTTTCGGCAACCAACTGTGGCTTTAATGTGACGCACTATACTGACATTTGTGCTGTGTCGGAGCGGACCCCCCACTGCAGAGGAGTTACAGGCTTTTAAATCAAGTTTGAACCTTCATCATTCTACGGTGCCAATACAGCCCACACCAATGTAATAGGTAACAGTACATGTTTTGTTTTATTATCATGCTTTATACAAATCGTGACTAGTTGTTTCTTTAGTCTTGTTTTTGCCTGTAGCAAAGTTAGCTTCATAGCCTCGTTTTTTGGAGTTCCTCAACAGGCAGCAGTGGACCCCTCACTGCACGGCTCCGTTTTCTTACAGAGCTGACGTTTAGGACATTTATCATCAGCTTGCAGTCTTTCCAGCCTATTTAGTAATATAACACACATTTGTTTTTGCCCATTTAAGATTCAGATATCTTCACAATTCACACAACTTAAAAATACATTGTCATAAGTTAGCCTATATATTAATAAGCTACTTAACTACTCTCATGCCTTTTCACAGGACTTTTAATTGCAGCTGTGCTCATTTTAACAGGACGAACATCTTCTATTCATTAGGTTTTAATGAGCCGTACTTAACGAATGGAATCAATTTACCTGTTGGAACTGGTGATGTGTTGATATCTCTGATAAGAAATCCTTTATATTTTAATGATACGTTTGTTTTTAACTAGCAGTCTACTTCTATCTGAAAACTAAGTTGGACCATCCAATTCTGGCCATAGTTGAATGTTTACAGTAGCCTATGTCCATTATATTTGGCTGGGAGCCTGTTAACAGAGGAATTGACACCTGTAAAATACTAGTATAAAATACTTATACTGTATATAATTGCATATTGTATAAGTGCTTTACACTTGTGTGCTATGGTGTTAGCAAGACTAATTTATAAAAGGACAACTGATTGGTCGAAGCAGCACACCTGTGATAATTACTGTACACTGCCACGCGAAAATCGGTCAATATTTACGTTAATTTAAATGATAACGTTGCACACTTTACCTTTTCAATTTTCATAGGCTGTTTGAAATTTTAATTTAATTTACTATTTCTGTTCTGTTTTCCGGTTGTCTTTATGTTAAAGTTTTAATGTTTATGTTTAAAGTTTAATGCCAAATAGGGATTATTTCAGGAGAAATGTAAAACCTGTTAATAACATCGTTATACAAATAATGAAACAGCATTTACAGCTGGACAGGACATATTTTTACTTAGGAAAAGGTAGAAACAAGCAGTCAGATTCTACCTGGTGGCCTTAAGGCACATACCTACTGTCACATATTCAGTGCTCAACCACTTCCCTTATTTGAGACAACATGCAGTAGCCTGTGGGACCAAATTAGTCTCTAGTGTTTTACTTGGTCACTACTACTAGGAAACCATCAGGACAAATTTAACCCAGTAAAATGTAGAAGTATTCTCTGAACAATAGCATGTGTCATATTCTATTTGACACCTTAACTTGAGATCATTTTGACTTTCTAGCAGACTTTGCATCCTATGTTTTGCTATAAAGTGGTCATACACCATTTGGGTTGATATATGTGAAAGTGGTTTGTACAGTTTAAATTCCCACAGGGAAAGATTTAAATGAAGAAACTCTAGATGACTTAAGAAAATGTGACCATTATTCTGCACGTTTGTGTGTCAGTGTCAATAAGACTTGTGAAAACTTGTTGTTTTTAAACATTAATTAATGAACTGTGAATGAAGCATATTAGCACTTACTTAGTTTTCTGTAATGCAATATGGCAGAATAATATATTTGTTCACTGTCCTAAACTGCTGAATTACCACAGAGTAGCCTAACCTTGAGGTCAGCCAGGCGGTGGTGACTTTGGGCTAACTTTTGAATGTGGAGCAATTAGGTGCACACTCTTCTGCATCACTCCACTGCATTAACTACACAGGGGCAATCGGGAAGGAAAGGATGAGGTGGGATGCAGATCTTATTCTTGTTAACAACCTTGAGTTGGAGATTAAAGATTGTGCTCAACTCAAGTCAAACCATCATTGATAAATCCCAAACCAAGAGTTTTTTTGTTGGCCCAAAGTCTGGCTGAATCATTTTACAGCCAAATCTGGAATAATGAATTGCTTAAGTCAGTATTTTAATTAATGTGAATAGTCACTTTTTGGTGCACAAAACTTGTACTAAGCTAGTTTCACTATTTTACCAACCACATTGTTTAGGAATAGAACATCCAAATGAGGAATTGATTTCTGCTTAGTGGTTGGAGGAGCTGACAGATTTGTCAACTGCAACCAAAAATGTGGCAGCATTTGTCTGATTTTCATTTCCCACCCTGACACCTCTGTCACTCATACCGCTGATCACTAGGGGTGGGAATGTCTTGGCACCTCACGTTTTGATTTGATTCCCATTCAGAGGCCAACGATTCGATTCTAAACCGATTATCGACGCATCTCGATGCATCTTGATGCGTCTCGATGCAACAATTTTTTTATGTACATTTCCATGCGTGGTTTTTAAAAATATACATACAGTCAGGTCCATAAATATTGGGACATCGACACAATTCTAATCTTTTTGGCTCTATACACCACCACAATGGAGTTGAAATGAAACGAACAAGATGTGCTTTAACTGCAGACTTTCAGCTTTAATTTGAGGGTATTTACATCCAAATCAGGTGAACGGTGTAGGAATTACAACAGTTTGTATATGTGCCTCCCACTTTTTAAGGGACCAAAAGTAATGGGACAACTGGCTGCTCATCTGTTCCATGGCCAGGTGTGTGTTATTCCCTCATTATCCCATTTACAAGGAGCAGATAAAAGGTCCAGAGTTCATTTCAAGTGTGCTATTTACATTTGGAATCTGTTGCTGTCAACTCTCAATATGAGATTCAAAGAGCTGTCACTATCAGTGAAGCAAGCCATCATTAGGCTGAAAAATCTAAACAAACCCATCAGAGAGATAGCAAAAAAACATTAGGTGTGGCCAAATCAACTGTTTGGAACATTCTTAAAAAGAAAGAACGCACCGGTGAGCTCAGCAACACCAAAAGACCCGGAAGACCACGAGAAAACAACTGTGGTGGATGACCGAAGAATACTTTCCCTGGTGAAGAAAAACACCCTTCACAACAGTTGGCCAGATCAAGAACACTCTCCAGGAGGTAGGTGTATGTGTGTCGAAGTCAACAATCAAGAGAAGACTTCACCAGAGTGAATACAGAGGGTTCACTACAAGATGTAAACCATTGGTGAGCCTCAAAAACAGGAAGGCCAGCTTAGAGTTTGCCAAACAACATCTAAAAAAGCCTTCACATTTCTGGAACAACATCCTATGGACAGATGAGACAAAGATCAACTTGTACCAGAGTGATGGGAAGAGAAGAGTATGGAGAAGGAAAGGAACTGCTCATGATCCAAAGCATACCACCTCATCAGTGAAGTATGGTGGTGGTAGTGTCATGGAGTGGGCATGTATGGCTGCCAATGGAACTGGTTCTCTTGTATTTATTAATGATGTGACTGCTGACAAAAGCAGCAGGATGAATTCTGAAGTGTTTCGGGCAATATTATCTGCTCATATTCAGCCAAATGCTTCAGAACTCATTGACGGCGCTTCACAGTGCAGATGGACAATGACCCGAAGCATACTGCGAAAAGCAACCAAAGAGTCTTTTAAGGGAAAGAAGTGGAATGTTATGCAATGGCCAAGTCAATCACCTGACCTGAATCCGATTGAGCATGCATTTCACTTGCTGAAGACAAAACTGAAGGGAAAATGCCCCAAGAACAAGCAGGAACTGAAGACAGTTGCAGTAGAGGCCTGGCAGAGCATCACCAGGGATGAAACCCAGCGTCTGGTGATGTCTATGCGTTCCAGACTTCAGGCTGGAATTGAATGCAAAGGATTTGCAACCAAGTATTAAAAAGTGAAAGTTTGATTTATGATTGTTAATCTGTCCCATTACTTTTGGTCCCTTAAAAAGTGGGAGGCACATATACAAACTGTTGTAATTCCTACACCGTTCACCTGATTTGGATGTAAATACCCTCAAATTAAAGCTGAAAGTCTGCAGTTAAAGCACATCTTGTTCGTTTCATTTCAACTCCATTGTGGTGGTGTATAGAGCCAAAAAGATTAGAATTGTGTCGATGTCCCAATATTTATGGACCTGACTGTATAAATCTGAGTTTGCTACTCGGTTTGCTAATCACTTCCTAGACAAAGCAGCTAGACAAAGCTTAGATTTCGACATATATTTGTCACACACAAGTTTTAATGAAATGTTTTGTCTACTGAGGTTTTTATTTTGTAGTCATTCCGTGCTTAAGCCTTAAACATGCTTGCGAAAGTCACCTTCTCTCTCAGTAATCTTCCATGTCAGAGGCTCAGTCATGTTTAAGGGTGGATAATTGGCTTCTTAGAACATGAAGATGTCAGATGTAATGTGATAAAGTAGATGAACAGCCTATATGTGTGTTGCCTAATTATTTTATGTATGTCTTATTAGATCGTGTGTGTGTGTGTGTGTATGTATGTATGTATGTATATATATATAATTTTTTATTTTTTTTCCTTTTGGCCATTTTTGTGTTTTTTTTTTCTGCACTCTTGCCTAAACTCTAAGTTGTTGTCCATTATCCCATCCTCTTTCAGTCACTCTGTTTTCTGATTTGTACTTGCCTGGAGACAGTAACTTCTAAATAAAAATCAACACATTTAAAACACTTTTTCTTTTAATTTTTTAATTTTTAATTTTTTTTTCTTATCTGAATCGAGAATCGAATCGTTCTAGAGAGAATTGCGATGCATCTAAGAATCAATTTTTTTTCCCACCCCTATTGATCACTGGCCAAATGGTTGTAAAATGTTACAGTATCTGGCAGCTTATACGTATGTTGTATCAGCCACTTTAGCAGGGAAGTATCATTTGGAGTTCCCTTGAAGTTGGTTGGGTCAGTTAAGTAGTCAAATCAAAGCAGATACTGAATTTTGTGATTGGTCAGATGTATAAAGAAAATATAGTTTCATCTTACAACTCTCTTCCTTCTGTTATTTTATTTCTAGTAACAAGGGGCGAAGCAGATCAAGCTGGGCCTGGCTAGGCCTACCTATTCTTCTGTCTGGCCTTACCAGACGGGCCAGTGACCTCTCCAGGGAGTCCTAACTCAACGACGGGCAGTGGGGGCTTCAGCCTGTTCTTACAGAAACTTCACCAGACCACCACATCAAGCTGTAACAGATTGGATTCCAATCATACCTTGTTTTATCAGCCTTTGGGAGGCTATACTGGTCTGTTATATCTCAAGTCCTTCCATGTCGTGGATGTCCCTCTCTGGATGTTGGCAGCAGGATGGATTCGAGTGTTAATTTGACGGTTGTCACATCATTGCAGTGCTTGCACCCCCCCTCCTTTGACTGGCTTTCGTCCCTTCCCTCCCCAATCTTTAAGCGAAAGCCCCTGCCGCTCTCTTGGGGCTTCCCTGAGCCTTGTACAGAAGGGACTTGTAGGAACTGTAGATTGTTTTGTTGAAACAGTTGACATTGCAAAGAGGAACTAGAGTTACCCATCCATTTTCTTTTTTCCGGAGTTTCATCGGAGGTTGGACAGCTTTTCTTTTGAAAAATAAACTTGCTAATAGAAATTTGTTCCCGCATACACACAGTGTACGCATAGATTGGTCTGATTAAGTCCTTATTAATACGCACAGAATTCCTTTTTTGTGGTCTGAGTCTTGGGGAGAAATGTCTGAAAGCAGCAGCAAAGTGGCGGAATTGATTGCCCCTGCCCCCCCTCCTCCCTCTGCCTCTCCCTGTCCATCACCCCAAACCCCCCATAAGAATGTGAATGGCTCTGCCAGTTCAGACACGCTTGTGGTAGAGAAGCTTAGCGGACACCCTGAGGTCCAACGTCGGCGCCACACAATGGATAGAGACTCTAAAATAGCCGAGCACCGTTTCTTCCGCCGGAGTGTCATTTGTGACTCCAATGCCACAGCTTTGGACCTGCCCAGCAAAGCAGCTGTGATACTCACCTCACCTCCAGACTGTGAAGGGCCTCCCACCTTCTTCCTTCCAGTTCCCTCAGGTCCTGGACCTGGGGTACGAGATGCTGAAGGCAGAGAGGTCCCAAGAAGTCCTTACCTGCAAACCTCAACCCTTCAGCCTGGTCTTGGCCTTGGTAGGGCAGTTGCGGAGGGGCACATAGAAAATGCTGAGGAAGATTTAGGGGAGGGCAGTATCACGATTGCTGTTCCCACAAGTAGTATTGTTGAAGAACATAGTGCAGATGGGGCAGTAAAAGAGCCCAGCCCGACAGTATTGGATGTTACCGACAAAGCGTTAGGCAAACTGCCTGACGTCACATTGCGTCCCAGAGGGTCAGAGGACACACAACAGGTGACAAAAGACGGAAAAGTGATAGAACATGTGGACGGGGGTAGCGTTAGTAGTCCGACCGAGGAGAAAGAGAAGGAGACGGAGGAGGAGAAGGAGCTAGCGAAAGCACGGGCAGAGCAAAGGGAGGCCGAGAAACGAGTGCAAGAGGATATAGAGGAGGTGGAGACGAAAGCTGTAGGGACTTCCCCAGATGGGCGCTTCCTGAAATTTGACATTGAGATTGGAAGAGGGTCCTTTAAGACTGTGTACAAGGGACTGGATACAGAGACTACTGTGGAAGTTGCGTGGTGTGAGCTCCAGGTAAGTCCAGACTCATACATCTGTCACCTCTTGAGTGTCTATGCTCTGTCTCCTCCTGTTTATCTGGATAAGACTTTCATTACATGTCTTTTTGTGGTTGTGTTCGTCCCTGAGGTGTCTCAGTTCCATCCAGGTGCTGAATTGAACCTCTCTCTTTATTATTTTTTACATGTCCTCTTTTTACCTTGACCTATTTGTTAAGTTAGTCATATGTGAGAACTTTCTGCTCACCTGGATGCTTTCCTGTAGAAACGTTCACAAAATGAGATCACTCTCTGATTGAAATTGAGATACTAGTGCAGACTGATTTTTTGTTTTTAAATGTATTTGAACGGATGCTGTGGTGCATCCGATTACTACCACCACCACAAGATGCATAAATGAGTAATGCATGATGGAGAGGATGTCAAACAATCAAGGCCCAAGTGTGAACGAGGACAGCATTATCCTAAAGGTTAGAGAAGTTAGCTTATGACTAGAGACTCCCTTGTCAAAATCCCCAGACTGTCTGGGAAATTCAGGGTACTGAAAGTAAATCGGTAACACTGTTGCATCTCTCACCTACTTGTTCCAGTTATGGTGCCCTTGAGCATGACAGATTACCTCCTAGCTGCTTCAGTATAGTTGCTATGTGGCAGCTCTCAATCAGCTCTCAGTGTGTAGGTTAACAAAAAAAGACTGCATCTTGCGCTCTGTGAAACATGAGACAGGATGGCACACAGTTCACCACAGGATGCTGTTGCTACATTATGGTGCACTGATGCAACTTCTGCAGTGGGTGTGTTTGTCAGAAATAGAGAGAGAGAGAAAGAGAGATATAAAGTGTGAACAAGAGACATGTAGAGGATTTACATGTCTGTACTGTATGTGTGTTGGCGGGAAAGCTGAGGCAGACAAAAAGTGGAAAAAAATAGTCTCTTTGCAGCTCGTCTTAGTGCATTCAGTAGTTGCAGATGTAGAATAGCAATCTCAGCTGGTCATGTCTGTCGGTCTGTAGGTTTTTTGCAGAATGACAAAATATTAGGGAGAGAGGATAACATAATTGGCCACATGCATGGTTAGTCTGCTCCATCTTTTCAACATACTGTAGTTAAATTAATTAGAACCAGAAAAGTCAAATGAGGAGAGACACTGTAATTAAATCTTTTCTGTGCAAAATCTGCACTTGTTTATATTTCTCAGTGTGCGATTATTTCCTGTGGGACTGTGCGGTTGTTTTCCTGTCATCTCCATCACAAGATGTTCCTTGAGTCCTCCTGAATCCCAGGAGCTAAAATCAGCTTCGCCTGATGCCCTGCGTCAAGGAAACGCCAGTTTATCGGGAAACAAACGTCTACCCTTTCCCTCTGTCACACATGACTCTTTCTTTCTCTTTCTGTCTCTCTTGCTTGTCAAAAAGAGGAAACCTAGGGTCTTCATCAGGTCAGATTCAGACTTCAGATTGATTTTGTTGGTGATTTAAAAAAAAGTTGTAATTTGGTTTAATAATCAGAAGATAAACTGGCTGATACATCAGTTGCTTTAATACAAGTATGTTATGTAATATGCCCTGGCTTACTGGAATGAAACTTCCATTAAACATTGTATAGTGCATGTGTTATATAAGGGTATTAAAGGTCTATGGTGACTATATATCCTATGCATGCAGAGACAAGTACTTTTCTACAGAGTCTGTGTGTGTGTGTCTCAAAGATGACTGAGCAACTGCTGACATGTGGCAGAATGGTGGGAGTAAAGTTACACATGCACACACACATGCACACAAACATTCACATAACAACCAATCACATTCACTCACTGGGTGGGCATGGGAACTAGAGACCTGTGGGAGTTAGGATCATCTGGAACTTGTCGGTTTTCTGCAAACGTGTGTTTGTACGTGTGTGGGTGTGTGGTATGAGTGTCTTTCCATCCCTTTGACTCACTGTAATATCATATGTTTAAATTATATGTCTGTATTTCAGAGATAGATTTGGGGGAGTTGCATCTTCACATTCTTTGGCATCCAATCCAAAGCAGGTTAACTTCTCTTTGCAGGAGAATCCATAGATGGATGGACACAGAGGAAGAGGAGGAGGAAGGAGATATAGCAGATAGTTTGCTTAAACTTTAGTAAAGAAATAGATTGATGAATAGATTGAGGGAGTGGAGCGATAGCAGAGGAAGGTCACTAAGCAGCTTATCTTAAGTTGCTTTGTGAAACTGGATGGGAAAGAAGAAGCTGATGTAGTTCTCCTGGAATGAGAGAAAATGGAGAAGGAGAAATGTTTGGGTTCAGTTTAATCTTGAGTTACTAACCTTAAACAGTTTTAGTGTTAAAGATTTCTGTTTACTATTTTAAATTACTTGAAATTGCCCAATCAGGTGGGAAAATCTATCACAATCAAACCAACTACCATGAGGTGACAACGGTTTTGCATAGATACTCCATGAAATTGGGATAAAGTTAAGAATGTGAGTAGGGCTGAAACGATTACTCGAATAACTCGAATAATTCGATTACAAAAAATCCTCAATGCAAAATGATTTGCCTCGAAGCTTCGTTAAATCAATGTTACCAACGTTGTATAGCTGACGGACGGTGTTTCCACACGGATCATTATTATTATTGTCGCACACCAGACGCTACTCAGTCTAGGGCGGCACATGCCAGAGTGAGGGGCTGAGAGAAGAGACAGGCTGGAGGAAACGACAGAAAGTGTCCAAAGTTTGGAATCAGTTCAAACGTAATTAAAACGAAAACTCTGGACAGTGTGTCTACTGAAAAACCGAACTAGCTTACCACAATAATAGCACGACGTCAATGCTTCAGCATCTCAACAGAAAACATTTCTCATCCATTCCACGAAGCGACAAAAGTAAATCACGGAGTTGTATGGACGATGAAACTACACCAAACACAACAACTAGCAAAAACAAAGACAAGAAAATACGTAGCAGTGACCACAAAAATCTAAAGAGCCGACGTGTTGACTATCCCGTCGGAGAAACAGCTGATTGTTGCGCACCACTCTCTCTCACTCTCTCTTCACGGAGAAACAGCTGATCAACGATCTACTAGCATAAGTGTAACAGAGCTGTGTAGCATTGTAATCAAATATATAAATAGTATTAATAAATACTATTAAAATAATTAAATATCTATAATAAAATAGATTGAGTATAATTAATATTTACATATACATATATTTACATATACGCCTATATAGCCTACAGATCAGTCTCAGGATGAAACTTGTAGTTCTGAAAGTTAAGTTGCACAACTTAAGGTAATGTTTATGTATGTTTAATGTATGTTTAGTGTGAGGTTGATGTCATTTCAGAAAATGTTTTCTTTAAAACATTTTACAATGTAATATAGCACTTAAATGCACTTCATATGTTTAGTTTTTTGAGCGATGATATTGTAAGCAATGTAGGCAGCAAAAATGTAGCTTTTTCTGAAAATTTAACCAAACTGTTGTTTCTAAAGTATTTCTTATCCGATTAATCGGTAGAATACTCGATTATTAAAATAATCGATAGCTGCAGCCCTAAATGTGAGTCAACTACAAGGCAATAGAGGAGGTAAAATAAGAGAAAAAATTGGGCAGGAAAGGAGAGAATTTAAGTTCCATAAGAAGTGAAGGACGGAGGGAGGAGGGGTAAAGGTCAAAGTTCACCCCTCTTGTGTCCAAGACGATCAGTAGGAGCCTGTCCAACGTTCAACTACATTTGGTAGAGGGGGATATAATTGAATACATTTTAAAAAACCAGAACATTTTGATTTTTGAGAACTTTTGGAGGACAGGTGATCGGAGAAGATTAGGAGGATGAAACCAGTGGCAACGATCAGGAGCCGGAATTTAATGAAGAGGGAGGTGATCGTGGAGGGAGTTCAGTGAGAGAATAGAGAAATGAGAAACACGGGCAGGAGGGAGGGAGGAAAAAGTGGGAGAGAAAAGACAAAGGAAATGAAAAGGAGGAGGAGTGGGAGGGAGAGGAGCAGTGAAATTTGAGGACTAAAAGACCCCAAGGGGGGGGGGGTGTGTGTGTGTGTGTGTGTGTGTGTGTGTGTGTGTGACCTTAGGCTCTTGGCTCCACTGGTACTCAAAGACCTTGAAATTTCTCTCTCAACAGCAACACAAGGCGGATTAGCCGCCTCTTCACACACACATACAAGAACACACAAACACACTTTTGGGGCTTCAAACCTCTCTTCCAATAACAGTCATTCAATCGGTGCCTTAGGAGGGAAACTGGGCTCAGACAGCTCTGTTGGCATATATATATGCAAGTATTGTGCTGATGCAGAATTTTTGTGTTTTGTCATTAAAATCATGAGTACATTTTATTGTTTTATATTACAATTTCATACTTTTTTCAAACTACTATCATACAGTACTACAGTGAAATGTTACATTGCGAAATCATATCACTGTAGTCTCCTGACATAGACAAAATGAATCACATCTAACAAGGCTAATAAATATGGCTCACCGTGTCCAATTTTAGCATTGCGGCAATTTTGTTTATAGTGATGACCCATTTTAACCTGGTACTGGCCTGAAATCTGTCCATGTGTTGGTAAAGGGCCACAGGGAGGCACACAATAAGGGAGAGCAGGAGGAAGGAAGAGGATATTGAGATGTTTGTCAAGAGGGTTTTTCAGACATTTAAAAAGTGTTGTGTTCCAAAGGCAGTTTCACTAAACAATGGTATCTCTGTTGCACAATATCTCAAATTACATACGCATATTATGATGCTTTGCTTTAACAAATGGTATCTATTTTTATCATACATTGAAAAAAATTGCTTTTCCCAAAACAATTTTTGACATAGGCATAAACCACCCCGCTGCCCAGTTTTGCATCTAGATATGTTGAGTTGGAGTTGATATATTCAAGGACACATGTATAAAATAGGGTAAAAGCAACACATTGTATTTTACTAAAAGATAAATATCCCCAGATTACTCAAGGGCAGCAGAGCTGAGGTGAAACGGTTAGATTTTCCAGAGGTTCAGATTTCCTTGACAAAACAGCACACTGCAGCTGTGTCAAGCCTTCAGCAGAGGCTGGTTCTCACTGCTGATTGATTCTGAAGTTGCTACAAAGTAGTATTAGCCACCCCCCAAAACACACACTGACATAAGGAATAAAAAAACTGTGTTTGCAGTTTAAACATTTTCTCGTAAATGTTTTAAATGCTGGCTACAAATAACTTACTCAGTTCCTTTTTCTTATTAGCATTTAAGCTAAGTCCTATGTGCATGTAAACGTAAGTCTTTATATGAGTATGCGTTATATGCAGTGGGGGTGTGGCTGTGTGCGTGTGCACATACTGCAGCTAGCTTTGGGGATTGTTAACTTATTCATTTGCTGAGCCTTGCTGCAGATGAGCTCAAGTGTTTAAAAATAGAAAATGTAAAGTGAAAATGTTTTTTTAGTTTTAACTTGCAGGATATTTTCTGTGTTTTTAATGTGATGGACATAGAGATGGTTTTATGGACTAAGTAGTTTAAGAACCACTTAAAAACATAATTTAGAGCTGGAATGACCACTTTCTCTTCGGTAGTCAGGATTGAAAATCACCACCAGCATCAA
Source organism: Sander vitreus (assembly GCF_031162955.1). Lineage (NCBI taxonomy): Eukaryota > Metazoa > Chordata > Actinopteri > Perciformes > Percidae > Sander > Sander vitreus. The sequence goes on from NC_135877.1 coordinate 12,773,560, forward strand.
GACATTTGTCGGTAAATGGCTTGTAGGTCTGTGCAGATCTGCTATCAATCATTGTGATAACATCACTCACAAAGCTGCTATTCTTCTCTAATAAATCCAGCTGTAAAACGTATCTCAACTTAGAATTCTGTCAGTCACCATGGCCAAACAAGTTTTTCTGTCAGTAAACTGTAGGAATGATGGGTATTTCAAAGCATTTTTAGCAGTTTAGTGTCAAAGTGAGAGTGCAGTAACCTGTAATAGCTGAACGTGTTACAAACACAGTATTCTAACAGATCAAGTCCTGACACACCGCATGCATAAACACACACAGCAAGATGTGTAGTTCAGATATGTAAAGGCACTAAAGGCCAGCCAGTTGGATTTATGAGTGATAAAAGAAATAGTGTCATGGGCTGAGATCGCCAAGTGTGATAATCAGGAGATGACAGAGAATAAGAAAAGGGTCTCTTTTTCATTAATTTTATTGCTCATTCTCTCACTATAGAACTCAGTCTTGCTTTGTCTCTGTCCCGCCAGAGTTCGAACTCACGCTCTGCCTCACTCCCTCTGTCTCTCTGTCATGTGTCAGTAACCAGCTGTGAGCAACAAAGGAAGGGAGACGGAGAAGCTGACACTTCCTTATATGCAAAGTGAGAGAGAGTGTGTGTGTGTGTGTGTGTGTGTGTGTGTGTGTGTGTGTGTGTGTGTGTGTGTGTGTGTGTGTGTGTGTGTGTGTGTGTGTGTGTGTGTGTGTGTGCGGGTTTTCCCTAATGTTAAACAGTAAGGTCAGGCCACCATGCCTTTTAAGAATTTCATTTTGGCAGTGGTGGCCTAAAGGTTAAAGAAGCCAGCTTGTGACCGGAAGGTCGTTGGTTCAATCCCCAGACCGACAGGATAAAATCTGTGTGTGGAAAGTGAAAGAGTAGCACTTGTCCCTCCCTCATTACCACCACTGAGGTGCCCTTGAGCAAGGCCTTAACCCCAACCACTCCACTGGAGCTGCTCAGTGGCCAGCAGATCAGACTGTGGTTGTACCAGGCAACAGTGTTTCCCACACATAGACTAATGTGTGGCGGTGCGCTGCACTATCAACACCGGCCGCTGCACATTGTGTTTTGTTATTCTTTTTTTTTAAACGCTATTTAAAACACGTTCAGCTGCATTTCCTTTCCCTGCTCTCCTCCTTCTCTCTGTCACTTATGTCTCGCACACACACACACACACACACACACACACACACACACACACACACAGCTCCTCCCACCGTGCAGTGTTTGGTGTTTTTAGCCCCCAACGTCACCTTCCAGGCAGCGCGGCAATGGTCATGTTTAGGGTTAAGGTGAGGGTTAGTTGCCTGGAAGGCAACGTTGGGGGCTTAAAACACCATCGAGCCCACCGTGCACACAGCATCTGTCTCCATAAAGGAGAGAAGACGGCTGGTGAAATTCACAAGTTCACGAAAGGTTGCTATCTATCTAGTGAACACCTTTACACAATCACACATTCACAACCACCGACCCGACTCTTAGCAAACAAGCGATTGTGCCTGCTTTAGAAAGTTAAAGGAAAACTCCGAATGCTATACGTATGCGAGTACTGTACGAAAAATGAGCCGAATCGGTGGTAGCAACACGGAGCTGCTGCAGCTAATGCCGAGAGCTCCCACTTAGCTAAAACGGAAGTTTTGGGGGCATAAATAAAGAGTGACTTTGTGCCTCTTAACAGACACAAAATGCAATTAAAATGTCTGTGCAACATGAACAGGGCCCTTACATGACAACAAGATGCGTTTTCAACTCAGACATTGTTTAAATTCAACTACCCTGTTAGCTGCTAGCTGCCGTCTGGGATGAGTGAGTGTGTTCAGCCAGGCTTCGGTAATAATCATCAAGCAGCAGTTCTGTGTGTATTTGTAGCATATATATTCATTTTGTGTGCGATCCACCTGGCGTTGGTGAATAGGAGTCTCAGCAGTGGCGGACTGTGTGTTAGTTGCCTTAGCCGGGCTAGCAGGCGCGACCGGTATCCTTCTACTTCCTCCCCGTCTTCCTCGCCTGCCGCGGCCGACAACAATCCACAGGCGCCTGCTAGTCTGGTGGAAGTCCTCCAGAGGACAGTTCATGCTTTCGTGGTGAAATTTTGAAGTTTATTTCCCCCTCAAAAATAGGTAATGGTTATGATCATATCAGTCACTATGTAACTACATGGAAACGGGCCAAATGATGCCTGTTTCTTGTACAGTAATAGTGTTACTAAAGGCTAGCTCTAGCTCCATAGTTGCATCACTCCAAGCTTCTTCCCTTGTGAACACCTCCGCTCTTCACTCGTCACACACTACACTCCGATCTGAACACTGCTGTTTACCTTTTCCTGCTACAACTGAATTCCCACAGGACTTCAGCGCAAGACTACAGCCAGCCTCCTGTAACGCTGTTACTTTACAAGGAACAGACATAATTTGGCCCGTTTCCATGTAGTTACATAGTCACTGATATGATCATAACCACTACAGTGCTCAATTACCTATTTTTGAGGGGGGAATACATTTCAAAATTTCGCCGTGAAAGCATGAACTGTCCTCTGGAGGAAATCCACCAGACCAGGGGGCGCCTGTGGATTGTTGTCCGGAGTTCTCCTTTAACTAGTCGCAAGTTTGCGTTAAAATGCAGTTGGGTTGTCGAGGTCGAAACACAGCAGCTGTGAATCAAATAAATGTATTATAAATCAGAGTCATTTTTTACTCTTACACTGAATGTTTGCTGCTTCAATCCAGATGAGTATTGAAAAGTATTTTCCACGACTGAAAAAGGCACGTGTTGAGGATAAGGACCAGCCTGAACCGGAGGTATCAGTCTGAAACAGAGCTGAACAGTCCGACCAGTGTAATTAATTATGTTATTAATTTGTTTACAATATTTTCAGGCTTCAACAAGTGAAAGACATGGTCAGGGAGAGAAAGAGAGAGATTCGTTAGGCATTGAAGTAGGAGAGGAGGACAGCATCCAACAGCGTGATACTCCTCAGTTTTTGATACTTGATTGCATCACCCCCCCCCCCCCCCCAAAAAAAATAAATAAATAAATAAATAGTATGATTTCAGTGGAAAGCCTGAGTGCTGTTTCAGGTTTTGTTATTAGTGTTTAGACCTTTAAATAGTAAGTGTAATAGATGTGATAAACAAACAATGTTAAGAAGTAGCATACAGTGTGCGGAGCCATTCAAATATAGTTAAAAAATACTGCATGTAGTCTAGACCTTCCACCCACAGGATTGAAGCATTTTGTCACACACACATGAATCTCACTTAATAGCTGTCAGGCCTTGGATATGTGTGCTAACATTTTAGTTATGTGTGACAGTGTGTGTGCTCTTAGAGGGATTTCTTTTTCTTTGTGTTTATTAAGAAAAAACAACAAGGAATCCTGTGTGTGTGTGTGTGTGTGTGTGTGTGTGTGTGTGTGTGTGTGTGTGTGTGTGTTTTCAAGTCAGAGAGCTGAAGATGGTGAAGTGTTTTGGCACCTTCTTTTTAAATAAAGTCATCCAGTGAATGGAAAGCACTGAGAGACTGAAAGATGCTTTAGAGACTGCTAAGGGTGTGTGTCTGGGTTTTCATCACATTGAATATTTCAGTATGTGTGTGTATGTTGATTAGAATGTTATGTTGATAAGAATGTTAGTGTACTTTATGATAATTATAGTGCATCGGAATTGGAAACGTGTCTGTTGACTCATGTAAAATCAATGGGTGTGTGTGTGTGTGTGTGTGTGTGTGTGTGGGGGGGGTCGGGTGAGTCGGGGACATTGAATACATCAGGCAGATGTTAGATGACTTGCACAGTGAGACATGATGACATAGCTTAACGCTCCCTCTCTGTTTTTCTATTCTCTCTCACGAGGTCTCGCTTTCTTCTTCCCGCCTCAGCTTTGCTCTTTCCAATCAGATTCACTCCTCCCTCTTTTTGTCTCCCCCATCTATTCCTGCTCTTCTCATTATTTCCCTTCTCTCATCTGTTTCTCTCTCCATCTTAATCCCTACCTCTTGCCCTGACATCAATCTTCTTCCCTCCTTGAATTTCACACATTAAAAGGAGTGACTGTTTTGTTTGGTTTGATTCCTCCTACACTGCTGCTTACTCATTCACTCCATCATTGATCTTTTTGTAATCTCCACTTTGAAGATTATTATCAATGCATCTCTGATCTGCTTGATTCTACATTGCTGAGAGAGATACTATAGAGCCTCAGAGATGTTAAATATTGTGTGTGTAGAAATACCGGACCTGCATTTGAACCCACAACACTGCTGCATACCTTTTACTACATTATGTTCAGCATTGTCCTCAAGGAATCCCTGAATATCTGTTGTAATTTGGATATAACTGACTGCAACCTAGATACACACACACACACACACACACACACACACACACACACACACACACACACACACACACACACTCTGACAGTAGTCTGACTAAATGCAAGTGTGTGTCTGATTAGCGAAAAGATGTTATTGTTTTCTGCTTTTTACATTTTTTGCCAGGAAACTGCAAAACAATACTGACATTGTGAGAATAATCACTTCCTGGAAGTACTGAGCCGCGATTGGCCGACATCTGCGGATCAGAGGCAGGGGATTGGGTCACGTTGTTTTGAGCCAGAAATGACAAATCTGGGATCAGATGTACAAGCTTCTACTTCCTCAGACAGACTGGAACTATAGCGAATGCAGCAAGCAAACCATATCATACCCTGAAAATTTTACTATTTAGCTTGAAACTGTTATCCAGCATAACCTACACTGAGAGAGTCTGTCCTCAAAGATACTTTTTTTTGGATTAACTAATAGGTATTAAGTGTCAGGCCAAATGCCTCTCATATAAAACCGCACCAGTCTACCCAGTTCCCCTAAACAGGTTCAACGTGGCTCTGTTTGAAATTGAACCTTTTGCATTTTAATGATCGTGCATTATCTGTAACCACTGGAATAAAGGGAAATTACATATTTTTACACATAAACTGAACGAAACTGCAGAAAGCCCTGATTGAGGGATCTCTCCTCTGTTGCTCTTCCTGAAGTTTCTTTAGCAGCAACATGTCATTTTGCCTGGCTTCATGACCCTCCTCCTGACCTAGTTGAACATGGGCCGGATGCTGCACTGCTATGATTTACAGACGGTTCTATTTGGGAATTTGATTAAATGCTAATCACATTACATTAAGCTGACTCATGACTAGTAAACAACAGCATGAGAAAGGAACTACAGTTATGCAGACTACTATATCTGATGACAACAGACCAACCAGTGACAGCAGGGTTGAATGCAATAGACCAGTGTACCTCCTGTACAGTATGAAAGGGCTATAGGTGTGTGAGTGTGTGACCACAATCTAAAATGGATCTCGCTCAAAACTGCTGGTCATCTGCATCAGCGTAAAGTGACCTGGGCTGCGCATCTAGTTTACTCTACAACACTGTGTGCTTGTTTGTGTATTTTCTTTACGTGTGTGTTTAGTCTGCCCTTGCTTTTGTCTGTGCACCGACTCTGCAGACTATTTAGGTGTGTGTGTGTGTGTGTGTGTGTGTGTGCGCTCCTATTTCTTTGTGTTCACTTATTCTGTGTGTTTGGGGAGGGGGCAGCTCTCTGGTTTCATTGTATCCCTCCCAGATTCTCCACATTCCAATGATAAGATGTCATTCCTTAGGGGAATAATTGTGTGTGTGTGTGTGTGTGTGTGTGTGTGTGTGTGTGTGTGTGTGTGTGTGTGTCCGAATCTATACTCCCCTTGGATTTACATTTCATGCCTTTTATCTGATGATGTTATTTTGCGCTTTGCTTTGATTTTTTTGCTCTGATTTTATCTGGACAAAGTTTAAATGTCTGTAGGTACCTATGTTTATCTCTGTTCAACCATGGCGTCTAGTAGCGCTGCAAAGGTTATTTGATTAATCACCAACTATTTTGATAATTGATAAAAAAAATTCTCTGATTCCAGCTTCTTAAATGTTAATATTTTCTAGTATCATTACTCTATCACACTGAATTGCAACTGAATATCTTTAAGTTGTGGACAAAACAAGACATTTGAGGAAATCCTCTTGGGCTGTGGAAACCACTAATCTACATAATTTCGAACTACTAATCGATTAATCAAGAAAATAATCAACAGATTAACCGACAATGAAAATAGTTAGTTGCAGCCCTAGTGTCTAGTGCTGCGAATGTTAGGTACCCAGCTGATGTCTTGTAGGCTGGATATTTGTTTTTCCTAGGGAGACCTATCACAACTAGTGTTTAAAGAAAAAACAAAAAAAGAAGCTTTGATTGAACTAGCTAGAATGTAACTTAATAACTGTCAAATTGGACTATTACTGTAAAATCACGGCGTTTCTGTCGTTACAACTAACCGAAATACAGGAAAGTACAACACCCACCAACACACAGTCCGAAAGTTAGATGGACAGGCAGGACTGATTTTAATTGCTCTCATTTGTCTTTGATATAGGATATGCCTATATTAAGAGAATTCTAGTTAAAAACCAACATAAATGGTTGTGGGTTTAACAGGTTCATCAACGTCTAAAAGTGGAACAGCGAGACAGAAAGAACAAAGTGTCGCGTTGATGTGCTCTGTCTGTGCAACTGTGCATGTCTGTGTGTCTGTTTGTCGCTTTATCTCCCTCCCATGTTGTGTCTCTCTCTGTCTCCTGCTTCCTCTCTCACTCTCTGGTTCTCTCTCTCTCTCTCTCGCTCTTCATAACCTTAACTAAAGCCTTTGGGGGGAAAAGAGGAGAGAGGACAGAGACGGAGCATTTTTTTCTTTCTTTCTGTTCTATAAATGGCAGCAGAGCAGCAGAGTGTCATCCGCTGAGCCATAACTAGAGCAGAATGAGTGGAGACTGTGTGTGGCTGCATGTGTCAAAGTGGATATATGTGTGTCATTGTCTGTTGTGCCTGTATATGGAGGGTCTACTTTCTACTCGCCCAAAAAAAGAGATGATTTTAAGCTTAAAAGCGAAGGTTGGAGAAATGCTACTGTTACAACAAACTTCAGAAGACATCACTGTCAGTAAAGGATTCAAGTGCTTAGACATCACTGAGAGTAAAGGATTCGAGGCTTAAAGCTGCCTTAAGTAAAATATTTACTGATGGAGGTTTTGATGTTTAATTAAAGCAATGATCCCCCTCAAACGTATGTTTTTAGTATTAAACTTAAAAGGTGCCTCTAAAAGGTTTACAACTTGCTCCTTTATTGATTTGTATTAGGCATGACATTGGTTACGATAGTAGTATATGTATGAGTAGTGATGTAGGGGATTGTAGCGCTGCAACGAACAATAGTTTTCATTAATTGATGAATGCTTTAGCCTATGAAATGTCAGAACATAGTGCAAAATTCCCACAGCTCTTGCAAATTATTCAAATTGCTTGTTTTATTTAATCATCATTGACATATATGTCACAAAGTATTAAATCCTTACATTTAAAAAGCTTGAACTAGCATATGTTTGGCAATTTTGCTTGAAACATTACCAAAACATATAATCGATTATAAACAGACCTGCCGATTAATTTTCAATTAGTCAATCGACTAATGGATTAGGCATTTATACCCCTGAGACTTTGCTCAAGATGTTAATTTGTAGGCTGCATCACAGTTCGATTGGCCTGCGTTTTAAGGTGTAAAATGATTCTTCTCTACATGTGTTGCGTCCCTTTAATGCCACATTGTTGGAGAGATGGTTTAGCTAGAGTTTCTAATATTAATGGTCCCATTCATGGTGAGTTAGTGGAGAGAGAGAGAGTCTGGCTGACACAATGCTGAGTCAATTGGAACAGAATACACACACACACACACACACACACACACACACACACACACACACACACACACACACACACACAATCCCACGCACTGTGGTCAGTGAGGTAGGAAGTTCCCCCCCACCAGATTATGAGTCAATCCCTCATAAACCACAGTCTGCATGATGTAATCACCACAGAGCATGATCACATGGATGGTATGTAATGTTCAATGCAGCTTGAATTTAATTTAATATGTGATAAACTATGAAATTATGAGAATGTGAGGAGTTTGCCAGCTTTGCTTTTAAATTGCCACGTGCTACAAAAAAACACTGAAAAACTTTCAATCTTTACAGTAAGAAAATGTTGTAGTTAATTTGCCATCCCGTCAATCGCTGTCACTGATGAAGGCGATAAATTGTGTTTGCCCGACTCAACTGAGGTTTTATGTTCCCCAGCAGTGGTGTTGCATTTATCTGAGAAATTAGTTTCTGTGATGAGATAAGACGGGATCTGGGAATATTGCCTAGTAGTTTTATCTCAAAATCTTGGGGTCAATGTTAGATTTGTGTATGTCCTGTTTAAGTGTCCTTTTATGGTAAATTCCCTGTATTTATAACTTTGGTCTTTTTTTTCTGGCAAAAAAATAACCAGTAGACTAGGGTGCAGTAATGGATCAACAGTAGTACCTGTGAACAAAAAGAAGAAGAATTTTGTACAAAAAGTTGGTAATTTTGAAAAATGTTCATTTAAATTAGCTTAGACTGTTGCAATGGAGTGAAAGGAGGATTGCTTTAGAACTGAATAAAGTAAAATCAAGGTAGAACGTCCAAACCTATTCTTTAAATCACAAAGTAGCTCTACCAGATGTTCACACTTGATAGTTGCCTTGGTTTAACCCCCAATTCAGGAGTTTAGATAAGGGTTAAATTCAGTTAAAAGCCCCCATACAACAATGGGGCACACACAGGTGTTTTCACTTAGTATGGTAGTGTGATAATGAGCCAGATCCCTTCTTCCAGTATAGGGGTGCTTTGCAAAAGACTTTTTGAATAAAAATCTCATAAAATGTAAATAATTAACTGCTTTTGTTACTCTACTAAAAACCAACATGATGTCTTTGTTTGAGTAGAAGTTTAAGTAATGTGGACAATAGGTAGACGATACATTTTAACATGTCACAATAGGAAAAGCAGGTACAAATAATTTAATTTAATTTTTAGATGACTCCATTTAGCTGCTTTAGTTTCAGGGTCCTGGTATCATGCATGCTGACTCACTGTGAATAGAGTCATTGTTAATGTTATCAGTAACACTTGTGCTTTACTATGACAAGTCAACATGTCTTCTGTGAAAATGGCCTGTTATCCATTCTCTTATCCATCAATTATGGACTGATTAGCATCAGGTTTGGAGCACCACTTAATATAGCCAACATATAAACACCCAAACTCTCATTGGCATTTTTATACAACACCACAAACCATCATATATTTAAAAGAAAAAAGAGTAATCATGTATATTCCAAAAGTTATAAGCAACATTTTGTTAAAGAAAGTACAGTATACCATATGTCATTACAAATATTCCAGACGTTACGGTAAGGTACATTGATTATTTTGGACTGAGCTGGAGTGTACAGATCTACAGAAAACAAGTTTTTTATATTAAATTATTAGTTTGGTTGGGGTTATGGCAGAGACATTTTGTTAGCTGTCTGGCCTTTGTTGGGCTAAGGCTTGAATGATTTCAGCCAGTTTGGACGAGGGACGAAATGTCACTAGGTTATTATAATGGTGTAAAATGTTGCCGTAAAATTGCAGCTATCTTACTATATATGTGGAATACTGTTAAGAATGAAACGCATTAGATTTTATTGACATAACTTGTTCCTGAGGTCGTCCATTCGAGTGGTACTGAGTTGTTATGACTACAAGATCTCACAAAACATTTATATTTTTTCTATTAAAGCTATAACGCACACACAAGCCAAACAGAATCTCACCCGTCTTTCCTGACACGTGCACAAACACAAATTATAACAAAGCAAGGTTGACAGAGAGGTCAGGACTGTTTGTTTACTATTGTCCTTCCTTTGTGTGTGTGAATGGGTGTGCGTTGTCTGTTCATTGTGTTATGGGTGATAAACAGCTCACCTCTATCATCCTGTTGTTTACTCGGCCTTAGTTACACTGAGAAGAAACATCGGTGAGCGAGCAAGCGAGAGACACTGATGGAAGAAATGGAAAGATGGAGAAAGAGAGAGAGCAAGAAAGAAAGATGTGAGATTAAAAAAAAAGGAGACATGTAAAGATATAGCAGAGAGTTAATGTTGCTCTTTTGTCTGACCTATATGCAGGACTGGGCCTTTTTTATAGTGTGTGTGTGTGTGTGTGTGTGTGTGTCTGTGTGTGTCTGTGTCTTTCTTTCTCTGGCCTTATTTGAAAGTCTCCGCTCCCTCTCACTCCATCAATATTTGATTGGAAATATCTCTTTCTGTAGTGTTGAGTGTGTTTGTGTGTGTGCACATATGAAAGCTAATAGAATTACATGCAGTAAATACAGTCACGCAGGTACACTAAACGTGTGTGGTTGTGTGTGTACATCGAGTAACATATTAGGGCTGCTACTTTAATGCAACTAACTTTCTTTTTATCAATTAACCTTCTTGGTTATTTTTCCGATGAATTGATTAATTACTTTTTCGATAAAAGGTCAGAAAATAGTGCAATATGTCCATCGCAATTTTGGCAGAGCCCAAGGTAGTATCTTCATATTCATTATCAGATTTTGTATGAGAAATGTGTTTTTTTTTTTATTTTCGTCTCAGTTTGTGGTGCTAGTTTGAGTGTCAATTAAATCTGTGTTCAGTGTAGAAATGAATCTATAAATGTTGACCTCTATTATGAGTTATGGATTAGTTTAAGGAAATGCGCAGCCTGAGAAGTAACCGAAATTGAGTTACAAATGAGGCCAAAAAAAGCCCTTGATGGCCAGTAACAAAGGCAGAGAGACAAATAGAAATGGAGACAAATAGAAGCAGAGAAATATATATGAGGTGTAAACTGTAGCAAAATATCAATGAACACAGTACAGAGAGCTAAGTCAGGTGCAAAACCTACACACAAGAGAGAGATAAAGGCAGAGACCAGGACAGAGAGAGAGCCAGGCAATTCAGAGACAGAAAGGGATGATGAAAAACAACCCGAAAAAGGAGCGTGATATTCACAGAAATGAATGCAGACAGACAGAGAGGGGGGGAGATAAAAGAAGAGATGCAGACAAACGAGAGAGAGAGAGAGAGAGAGAGAGAGAGAGAGAGAGAGAGAGAGTAAGTGAGGGTGACGCATACAGGGAGAGTGAGACAGAAAGCTAATGGGGAGCTTTACAAGGTAATGGACTGTGGATCCCCTGTGGTCTGATGGTAGTCCCATTCAACCTGTGTACTTTAGGCATTGTCTGCTCCATTGTATATTCAATATCCAGATGCTCCACAGCCCTGGGGCTTTTGCACAAGAGTACTCTACAGCTTACACAGCCATCCATGGCAGTGCTACAGTTTAGTATCCTCTTAGAGAGACATTATTTCAAATGTTAGGTTGAATTTGTATGTTACAATTAACCAGTTTAGTTCAGCAGGACATGTGAGGTAATACACTATGATTACTCTACAAACCCACATACTGAAGAGATTCTGGTGTAATTATACCTGTATGTTATGCCTCTCTGTGTGCACTGTTTGTTTGTTTGATGTGGCGTTGGCCATGTGGCTTTGTTTGCAGAAGAACAGGTTAGGGTGTTGATGTGTCTTTGGATGCTGACCAAGAACAGCTTCTGTTTCTTAAATATCGTATCTTTGAATTCTGTGAATTATAAGGCTTCACAAGCCTTTATCTCTATCTTTATACTGTATCTACTGCAGTGTTATAGTTGCAGATGGTACTGAACCACACCACAGTCTACAGCACATCCACACACTGTGGTCACTGCTAGTGCACACAGCGCTATTTTTGTATGTTAGGAAGCATGTATCAGATATTGTGGTGAGCCACCAGCTATCTGCTACCTTTGTACCCATCTACATAGCTTCGGTATACTTTTACACTGCTCTGTTTCCTTCCAAGAGATTGATTGACACAGGCTTTGACCATAGTTAACCCTTCAAATATTTAATTTGCCATAATTGACTCAGTTAAAAGTAACAGCAAAGGGACTCCTCCAGATATATATCCTTGGCCTTGTGAGGCTGTTATTCCATTGGAACAGATACTGTAGACACACGCTGCTCTTCCAGCTACATGCTACTAGTCTGTGTTTGTGCTCATAAGCATTATAGAAAATATGACATTTGTAAGCATTGTAAAGTACTGTATGTTGTTGATAGCACATAGCCAAATGTGTAAGTCAACACTCTTGTATGCCAGCATGAAAACACCATTTGGCATTTCATTTTATTATCCTGTGTAAAAATGCTTGTAACAGAGCCTGGCTTTGTTTTGGGGTGGGTTGTGAGCCGAAAAGGCTAAGAACCGTTGGCATTACGGTAAGTATCTTCCAGCACATTTTAGGGAGGATTTAACTCTAAACTCTTTAGAAGGCTTCCTTTTTGATGAAACAGCAAATCTACTCTGACTGCAGTGGTGGGGAATGTCCTTAATTAGCCCAAACATTAGCTCTGTTTCAGCTCAGTAGCTTGAAGCAGGCACGGGGAAGGATGAGACAAAGTCAGATGGGTGGAAATGGAGCAACGGAGGGGAATGGAGACAGGAGAGAGGGAAGAAAGAGAGAGGGAAAGATAGACATACTAAAAACTGCAATTAAACTTAATCTTCTGATGTTAGTAACTTATACTAGTAGTTTTAACACTATACTGTAACATGCATATTTTTCTACATCTGTAACACTGTTGCAATTGTGGAAAAAACAGCTGTGTGTGGACACTTGCACATCCCACACCAGGCGTATCTCTCTTTCACCATAGATTACTGAGAAATCCACCTGCGTGGTTTGGTTAAATATTGAGCAATAGCTGTATGTGTTTGTATGTGGGAATGAGCACGTAACCGTTCCCCATGGGAATGACCATCACCCAAGCCAAAACAGTATGACCACAAATTCTTTTGTCACCAAACCCTGTCTCTACATGTCTGTTGATATTTTGATCTGCCAAAGTCATCTCTGCTTTGAGGTTTTCTTTTTTACTAGAAGTTACAGGTGTGTCAGACACTTAATGTAGATGTATTTTTGACAAAGACTCCCGTCTCTTGTTTTGTAAAGCTATTTATGGCTCTTGTCTTGCTCATAAATATGTTTGGCAAACCTTAGCTCAGCTTTGTTTGTTATTAGGGTGCCAACTGTAAAGTGTGTGCTACTTCAAAAGACAGATGCGGCATTTGTGTATGAATGGGTGTGTAAAAACATTTTTGTGGGTGTGTGTTCATGAATGTGAGGTGTGCATGCGTGGATAACTTATCCCATTGTGTTTGTTCATATATTCTTAACTATTGAATTCATTTAGTTTACCGCCCTGACAGAAACTGTTTTTTTGAGGCTGACGACGATATTTAGGAGTTTAAAATAAGCAGATAACATTTTTCAGTACTTTCTGACATTTCAGAGTCTAAACAACACATTGATTATTGGGGAAAATTATCTGAAGATTATTTGTGAATGAAAATAATGTATTGCCCCCTGCTCTTCTGTGAAAAATCACCCTACAATACAAGATTATAAAATATGATAATAAGGGTCGTATAGAACAAGTACATTAGTCTTAAATTGACATTTCATTTAATCCTTTACAAGTTCCATTTAATCAGACAGGTTCTCAGGTCCATTTAAACATGTTTTCTCATGTGTGCACACTGCTTTTTTCCACTGACTCAGCCCTCAGACAGGTACAGGTACATAAAGTGCACCTGTCTGAGCGAGGAATTACATGCAGTTCTCAGAAACAAACTTCCATCACCTATCCTATTTCCTTGTATTTCTTGTGCTCCCTCCGCATTTTTTCTCTCTCTTAATTTTGGTTTATCATTCCATCCAACCTCCAGACGACCGCAGTTCGACCCTGGTATTTTCTCAGTCTGGTGCACAATCATTCGTCCATCTCTTTATTCTCTTCGTCCAACTCTTTAGTCACTCTGCTTCTCTCTCCTGTCCTATTTTGTCTCTTGTTTTTTTTGTCAGTCTTTCATTTCTCTTTTTGCTGTCTACTCTGTTATGCTGTTTGTCTCTGAACTTGTCTTCCTCTGTGCTATCATTTTTCTCTCGCCTCTCTCTTTCTTTTCTCTCTCTCACTCTCTCTCTCTGTCTATAAATAGCAGTCTCGTGGGCTGGAGGTGTTACAGCAGCAGCACCGCATGATTCATATTTTAGCTGTGCCTTTTTATTTACTTTCACCAGTCTCCTCACTAGACCTCTTCTCTTCTCTTCTCTACACATAAAGGCATCTGGATCATATTCAAATTACTTTCACCCCAGTAAACTCTGTGTATTTGAGTGTGCTCTCTAAATAGAGGCCACAAACAATCATGGCCTCCATTCATCAAGCAGTCTCTTCTTTAAACTCCCAGATAAACTCCAACTCCTCTCGTGCTTCGTGTTCAAACATAGAAGAAACTAGATTTATGAATGTGAAGCAAGTATCGGCAAGTCCTTCTCACCAAGTTTTAGAGAGAGATAGAGACTGCTGTCAGCAGTGTTTACTGCTGAGTAAAGTTTATTTCTTCTATCTTATTGACCACACAGAGGTATATGGCAGAACAGTATGTCACACTAAACCAGTTCAGAAGCAAAAGAACGCTCTCGGAGTGTAAAGGTCAGGTCATTAGCATCAGCTGTAGCAACATGAGGGTTTAGGCCAATTTATATTGGCCAATATTTTGTCACCAGTTTTTTAAATATCGATATCTGTGTAGTCCAAGTTCAGCATTGGTTCAACTCTATTGTAAAAAATAAATTATTGTATGAAGGCATTTTTATGTATCTATGCATCCATGCAACATGAGTGTGTTGTGTTTGTGTCCTCTTAGAGCATTTAAACACTGAACACTTTCTAAGCAACTTGAATGTGTGACCAAAGTGTGGCTGACGACATGAACTATTGTTTGTGTAAAAAGATGCCATTTTAAAAATATGAAATTAATTATTTAATGTTCTATGTTGTATGAATGGCCTGAACAGCCTGAGCGAGAAGAGAGAGGAAGAGCTAATGTTAAAGTGTTGGAAGGACTGGACAGGCAGCACTCTATCCATTATAGCACTAGTTAATTTAAATGAATGGAAGCTGATTTTTAAAGTATTTTAATACGTAGCTATTTTTAAGAGAAATGGTTGCTTTAATGAGTTTATACCATGCACATTTCTCATATTAATCCTACTGTTGTTCCAGCTAGTCTGCATTTGCACTATAAAGTGTCTGACTTCATCTTAATAGCTTATAATAGCAGATATAGACACATACAGATGTCACAGTGACCACAAATACTAAATATATGCTATTATAGATATACACACGTTATGTAAATATACCTATGTATGCAGTTACATGCATGTGCAAACAGAGTATGATAAACACTGACATGTTTAAGACACACGGAAAAAGGTTGAGGTTAGGGGGGGGGTCTGAGGCCAGATTTAGGGTCAGTGTTTGGGGTCTTCAGGGGTCTATCGGGGGAGACCTGAATGATGATAGATTAGTAGAGACAGATAGAAGAGGGAGAAGAAAAGGAGAAGGTAAAAGAGAGGAAAGCTCACCCAACACATGAATAATGTCCAATGTTCTGTGCTGACTTCACAGGATGTGAGCAATCTCAGTCGTGTGTGTGTGTGTGTGTGTGTGTGTGTGTGTGTGTGTGTGTGTGTGTGGCAAGAAAACATTAAAGCTTTGGTAAATGTGGGTTCTGCTGTTGGTTTATTCATACTAGCTTCATTTAGAGGTTTTGTTTAAATAGGTAATTCTGGTTGGTTGGTTAAATGTCAAAGTCAAGGTCCTTGTTGGGAGTTTAATCCTATGACTTTGATAATTTCTACTTCTTCTCCTCCCCTTCTGCCTTGTACTTCTACTTTTGCATTATCACCATCTTTATTCCTCTTTTTTTGTTCATGTCCCTTTTTTTCATAGTTAAGAGAAATCATGTACTTGGAGAAATCAGGTACTTGATACACACCAAAAAACTAAATGTGTATACATGTACATGGTACACTTCACTTCCTTTCTTTTAAAGGTACTTTCTATTTATCTACTACCTGTAGCTTTAATCTTTGAGATCACCACCACCTATACTGGTAAAACTAGATACTTTTCAACATGACATCATGACTTGGCATAAACATACACGCCACTTTCCGTGGCGTGTTATCTGTACGCATTTTGAGCTACGCAATCACACGCAATTCACATGCAATCGCAAGGTAATGTAAGTCAATGGAGGCCAAACAGCGTTGATAAACACGCTAAAAAGCGAGTATGCGTCTTGATAACACGGCAATAATGGCATACGAATTGGCGTGTCATACATACGGCACTTCATGAGATCAGTCTGTACTTTCTGTATCTGTAGCAGTTACAGATGGTTCAAAACAGTCAGTTATTAGATAAACAAAACAGACAGTGCATGACTCCTGGTTTATAGCTTGACACATGCAAACACAGCTGAAGATTTGTAACATTTGGAAAGGTGTTTTTATGGCCGCATTTATTCATATAAATCTAGATAATAACAGTGTACTGTACACCTGTCAGTGAAATATGTCAGAGTAAAGTAGCATCAGTTTAACTGGTACATTGTGGAAGATTTATAGAGAATAGAATCAGACCTTTGCATTGCCGATCTGTCAAGTTTGCACACAATAAATAATATTGCCACATGAAAACATGTGACAAGTTCTGGATCAGGAAGTTGAGTTCAGGTTAAGAGGGTCGATTCCCTTTGAGGTCACAAAAGGTTTCAAAAAGTAAAAATATCATAACAAGAGGATTACAAATCCAAATCTCTCTAAATGTGCATTTGTGTTCCTGTGGCACAGTTTAGCTGGAAATGGAAAGGAAACACTACTAGGTCAGGTTTTGCATTCTTTGGTGAGCGGGTGAAGCATAGCAGTAATGTTGTCAGAGGGTGGGGGTTCAGACAGCAATGCAGGCCTAGTAAGAGGTTTGATTTCCTGTGCCCATGATACAGCAAGTTTCGTGTGAAGAGCGTCCAATTTGTGGGTTGCAGCAAATGTCACAAAGCCCTGCTCTGACACCATATTTTTTATAACCGTTCATGTTAAGTATTTATCATACTATGAAGAGACTGTTTTTCAGGTTTTTATCAGAGAAATGATGAATGATTCACCCTGGACTTCCAACCACAAACTTCATCTGCATTAATGCTGCTGTATGTGTTGGCACAGCACTTAGTATGGACAGGTGTGGGAAGTCTTTTGAAGTTGTAGCTTTGATGGATCCTATCATCGTACACAAACTTCTCTCTTTGGCTTTGCACAACTCTGTATCGCTGCCAGTCGTCACATGTTCCCCCAGAAGCTGTTTGAACAGGCAGCCAGTTATGATAAAGCTGCCTTATCAAAAACCAAATGTAATCATCAATGCAAACATCCTGCTAGAGCAGCACATTCTTTAGATCTGTACCCATACATGTACTATGTGTTCCTGAACTTATACTGTGTTTATATTGTATGTCTTCATACTGTAAAGTGCATGTTCGCCTCATACTCTGTTTCTGCTTGACTGTCTAACTTTCTTACCTATTTTCTTCTTCCCTCTAGCTTCAATCTTGTTTTTTTGACCCCTCATAAACCTCCAGCAGCGTGATGTAACGAGTTTTTGTGTATGCGCACACCTGCTTTTGTGTGGTTTTTTTTTTTTTTTTTATCTCGGCCAGAAAGCCTTGTGGAGGCATTTCTGTTGACATTTACCACCCTTTCTCTGTTTGTGCCCCCCTCTCCCCCAAGTTTTCCAGATTGTTCTTTCTTTTTCTTCTCACTTGTGTCTATTTGGACCTTATTGACCTTTTTTATATAATGTGTGTTTATAATTTATTTATATATCTTTAGGAAACAATCCCTTCCCTTTGCACTTTCAATTTCAATTTTTTCAATTAAAATGCACATGCAAACATTTGATGGTTTCAACTTGTCCCATGTGCGAATTTGCTGCTTTTTCTTGTCTAACATTGTAGAAAATGAAATATATTTGGCTTTTTGGCTATTGGCAATTTCAAGATGCCTCATTGAGCTCTGAGAAATTGTGATGGACATTTAATTTTTTTTAATTTTCTGACATGATTATTTGATTCATTGACAAAATAATGTGCAGACTAAACGATTATGAAAATAATCCTTAGTTGCAGCCCTACTGGGATCTGTTTTTAATAAAAATTTTAGTTATGTACTGTAACTTAATAATGGCTTTCTTACATAAACAACATTACCTGTTGGGAGGATAGTTTAAAGGGGAAGGAAATACATCCATGCACACTGCTAGCTGTTCAATAAAACTGCAGTCTACAGTTGGCCACTGAGAAACTCCACTGCAGCAGCTGCTCAAACGTTTTAGTAGACCATCACTTACTCTCCTTACTAAACATTTAAACCTGCAACTTTCATAGCCCTACTCGTACTTTCACGCAGTCGCTGCTGTACTTTGAGGAATCTCACAGATGAAAAGAAAAAAAAGTCTTATTCAGTGTCTCTTTCTTCCTTGGCCTGACCCTTATATCCTCATATACTTCATTGTATGGATATTTTAAGCAGCACTTGTGTTAACTCAGGCTTAGAAATCGTATTGTCATCGCTCATTGTTGTCATTGTTCCCAAGAAAGAAAGTTGGACATCTTTTATACCTGCCCTCACATACATATCTTATTCAAGTGTAAAATAGGTTATAGGCACCGTGAAAGTTTTTGTTATGGATCATGTGTGTGTCTGCGTATGTGTGCAGTGACAGTAATAGGAGCTCAGCTATTGTACAGGTCTTTGTAAAACTAATCGCAGCCAGATGTACTGTGTGATTAATTATAGACGTTTTCTTTCAGAGGCGACAGAACTGTACATTATTGTAATTATCCAGCGTTTTGCCCTATAAGGTCTGCCAACCATTACACTAAAGCAGAGACCGCTGAAATAGCAAACTTGTTTGTTTCTTAAGACCCAAAATGGGTCACTGGTTGAACTCTGATGGGGATTGAGAAAAACAGTTAGAAATGTTTGTGTCAAGGTAACTTTTGAAACCTGGAGTCCTACAGTAATATGAAATCTTTTCCTTAGTACTGACATGTAGCACAATGGTTTGTGGCACTTTCAGGTGTCAAATTGTGACAAATTTCTCAGTTAATGCTTAAACTTTCTTAAATATACTTTTAAAAGAAAAATTGATTATGCGAGTAGCTGGTGCGGTGAAAGAAACCAGGAGCTACTGTACGTAATAAGAACAAGCCTTTTCAACTTAAAAAAATTAGTTAATTTCATGACTAAGAACTACTGATTCGTCCTGCCATTTTATGAATAAACCTTTTAACTTTCTTCTTTTATAAAAGTGTCTTTGTTAAAACGTATTAATCAGGCCTTGTGGTTATCTTAGTATAATAGTTTGTTCGGGAAAAGGTTGTTACATTGTGTGTGAATTGGTATAGTAGTCTCATTAGTGAGGCCTCGTTGTCATTATTACACTTATAATTCCTGAGAATGAGGCTCATTATGAAGTTATACGATTCTGCTTTTGTCTCAATTGACAGCTTATTATCCTCTCATATCTCCCTCTCTCAGCCCTCTCCTCCTTAAATCCCTCTTTCCAACTTGTCCTCTCCTACCTCCTTTTTTCAGCTCTCCTTCCCCTGATCAGCCATTAACATCTGCTGATCTCTTCTTCAGCTCCGCTCCCATCTGTCCTCCTTCTCCTATCCCCTCCTGTTTTTACTTTCACACATTTCACCAAATTTCTCTCATTTTTATCCTCCAGCTGCTCTTAAACGCTCCTTCTCTACTACTTCTTTACAGCCCATTGCCTCCTGCTGCTCCGGTCTCTCCCCTTGATTATCTATTCACATAAAAATTCTTGCAAGATCTATAGTAAAATTCCCATTCAGCAAAAGAATACACCTAAACCTGGATAACTGGGTTGTCATCCAGCAGCATCAACACTCCTGTGTTGTCCAACATGCTTGTGAAGCAGTGATTTTTCTCGACAAAGGCAGTGTGTGTTTCGAGTTGATGTAAGCGTTAGACTGACTCAGTCCTTGTGACATTGACATCTCCATCTCTCAGCAAGGCATTGCTGAGACAGAAAGGCACCTCTGCTGTAACCCGACTCTGTGTGTGTGTGTGTGTGTGTGTGTGTGTGTGTGTGTGTGTGTGTGTGTGTTTTATCATTGTGTCATATAATCTGAACTCCATTTCTGCCCTCCTTGTCTTCTCCTCTTTCTCCATCTAAGTCTGCTGTAGTTTGCACAGTTGGCTTGACTTTAGCTGTCAAGGAAACCATATTTATTACTGAAACCATTCGTTTTGGCCTGCACTCTTGTCTAGTTTCCTTGAAATTTTTTTGTCAAATGCCACTATTCAAATATGCAGGTTATTACTCATTTTGTATGTGTGTTTATGGTGAGAATACTGTAGATCAGGCACTGTATGGAACATTTCTGCATTGTGTGTCGTCCCAGGAGGAAAGACTTCAGAGGACAAATATGCCCATTTCCTCTTACTGTAACCTCACTTCCGTCCTCACTTCCGCTCTCACCCCTCCTCTTTGCTTTCCCCCCAATTTGGCGGTCACATGTGTGTGCACAGTGTCTGCATCTGTATAAACCACATAATTATTCATGCATTTATTGTGTCCTTGTAAGTACAACATATATTTTTCAACATTCTTAAAGCGCCCATATTATGCTCATTTTCAGGTTCATAACTGTATTTTAAGGTTGTACCAGAATAGGTTTACATGGTTTAATTTTCAAAAAACACCATATTTTTGTTGTAAAAGCAGTGCTTTGCTATTGAGAATGAGGTAGCATGCTAGCGTTAGCATTAGCGTTAGCATTAGCATTAGCGTTAGCTATGCTACGAGCTAACAGTTGTGGTTAGCCAGCTCGTTTTGGCTTGTGACATCACAAGCCGTGCCGATTTTGAACAGCTCACTCGGAGACTGAAGGCAGGACACATTCAGAAACCGTATCTCACTCAAAACTCATGGATGGATTTTTTACAAAGTTTGTATGCGTGTGGAAGCACCAGAGACACAGAAGAACACCCCAAATCCCAGAAAAAGTGTTTTTTTCATAATATGGGCACTTTAAGTTTAAATGTGTCTGCTTCAAAGTTAATGAGATAGCGACATACAGTAGAGCAAACGTATGAGAAAAAAAGTAGACTAATGTTTTTTAGCAGTGTGAGCTTTGGCAGTAATGGACTCTCATCTGTAAAAAATTAAACCCCAAAACTGCATGAAACAAAACCACAGTCACTCATCAAACATACCCACAGAGAAACACACACATTCGTACATTTGGCTGCTGGACGTTTCTGGAGTCCATACAGTCGTCACTTACAGATTATTCAGTTTCTAGCGCATGGCTCTATTGGTAGCCAGTATCTGTTTAACGTCTCTGATAACCACGTCAGAGATGGAGCCTAAATCAGTTTCTCTCCTTCGTCTCCACTAACCAGCTGCAGAGGGAATATAAGCCACTGCCAGGGGAGGAAAAGAGCAGAGAGACATACATGGGCACTGAAGGGGGCATAAAGATATGGAGGAGGAAAGAGATTGTTGACTTATACCTTTCCGACGTTTTAACTTTTTTGTTCTGTCATATTTTGTTTTTCTACCACTTTCAAATTCACGTAATTTTCCACTCATTTCTAACTCTCCCTCTGTCTCGTTCCCTCTCATCTTTTTCCACTCTCCTTTTCCCTTGACATGAGCTAATCCCCCTTTTATGCTTATTGTATAGACGGGACTTGTGGAGTGTTATGTGTTATTTTTTACACGTGGGTTTGTACTGTTTGTGTTTCATATGTGTGTTTGTTTATATCGCTTCAGGGTTTTTGTTAATCTGTTGACAACATTGGGGGCTTGTGGAGTAGGAGGACACAAACACTGACACACACATCAGAGAGGCCGTGCATGTAGTATTCTTAGTCAGTGTGTGTTTGTGCCAAAACAACACTGAAAAGATGTAAGCTGACAGTTGAGTACTCTCACTAAAGTGGTTGTTTAGCCCAAATTATACTGCCCACAGGGTCGGTGTGACGTAAATGTCGTCATCAGAGGGTATTTGCATAGGTCTGTGTACCGCCAATTGTTATGACCGCACGGAGTATGCGCATGTGTGTACGTGTCCTCCAAGTGGACGGTATAAACCTGCTATGTGCTCATGGGGACGCAGATGTCTGTTCTGGAATATAATCGAGCCTTTAGGCTGACAGAACATAGATGCCGACTGCTTTAAATATTTAACACATATTATTAATTGCATGCTTTTACTTTCCTCTCTGTCTGTGACCTAAACAAATATTTTTTAATGTTAAAACATCTATGGCTTTGGACCCATGGCTATCTTTCAAAATAGGCCTAAAGGCAAACATTATATAATAGTGTAGAAGTATGAGGATATAGCTCTATGGTAACAAGTCATTTTAATTACTTAATTTAACTTAATTAAAGGTACCCTGTAGAGTTTTCTTATATATGTTTACAATAACTTGTTTCTCAACAAATCACATTGTGTGTATCCTTGATGCCTAATAAACACGTTGAGTGCATTTCCAATTTTTAACAAATATTTTTACTTTAGCATCCATGTTTGCTAGCTTACAGTCTTTTTTTAATCTGTCAATCAGTAGAATAGCAGGAAGCAGGAATGTGTTTTGCATCACCAGTATGCCCGTGCGCACGGACAAGATACCAACAAAATGGGAACCCACTCATTCAAACATGGCTCCATAGAATGAGTGGTCACAAATTTATTTGCGTTTTTCAGGCCAATACTGATGTAGGGCTGAGACTCTGGGACCAATTATCTCTTAAAATCCTTTGTATAAAGTATATACTGCATTGAGTATTTTCATGGATTTTTTTCTAATCAAAACAAAAATTGTTCAGGAAGCTTTTTCCCCCAAACTTAGTTTTACTTCTAGCTGAAACCAGCTGATCGCTTCAGTCGAGCATCCATATTGTTTGCAGCAGTATACTGAAAAACACAGAGTGCTGCTACTTGATTGGATGCCGATGGCTGTTAATGCTGTTCATGTGAAACCTGAGATGTGCTAAAGTTTAGCCTAGGCGTTAAGAGTGGAGGCCTTGATTTAATGGAGTGTAAAGGGATAGTCCTCCCAGATTATGTAATAGTTTTATCTGGGACAGCCCTCTTCCTCTCTCTAGCACTGGCCTAACCGTCTGTTAGATCATCAGTTACTGTAACGAGGTCAGGACCTCGCTATAAGACTTAATTTACACCAAGTGGAATCCAGAGAGACATGCACATAAGCACACAGAAACACAGCACATCGCAACACACAGATGTGGATATATACAATGTTTCCTGGTAATGAACTTGGTATCATCTGTTGGTGTTTTAGTAGGCTTTAGTAGGGATTTTATCTATGATCCTGCTACAGTATATTGGATGTTTCTTTTTGCTCCAAAGCCATACAGACTTGCTCAGTAGTCTCTCTTTTAAGCATTCATCCAGATGTTGTGGTAGTGAAAAGGATTTAAAGGTCTGAGAAGTAGACACTTTTGGAATGGACCATATCTATCAACATAGTGTGTCTGTGATATTAAGACTGCAACCTTTAGGTTAATAACCCCCTCCTACACGCACACGCGCACACACACAGTCAATTGTATTCACTTAAAAATTCTAAAGTTTACGTATAGGCTTGTTGCACATAGAAACACAATCGCTTTATAGTCACACTTGACATACACACATGACACACAAGCTGCATAAGCACTGTCTGGCCGCCTCTGCAAAAGGGGTCAAATTCTTAAAAGTTCAAAGACTTTTGGGTACCTTCAAGGCAGGCAGGATTGCTGATATATGAGAGCCATTACTTTTGAATGTTTCAAATTAATCTTAGTTCAAAGAGCATTTTACAGCCAAATCAAACAAGACACAATTAGATGCCACTTGTTTTTCAAAAATGTAACTGGCATTGCTACTATTTTCCTTTTGCTCTCACATACAAGCACATCCTTTCCAATTCAGACCCATCCAAACCTATTTAAGATTACTCCTGATAATCTTCTTCTGTATTACTAATATAATAATGAAGCTGAAGCAAGTAATAAAAAAAGCCTTTTAATTTGACCAATAGTAACCATTCAACCATAAAACTTGGATCCTTGTTTTCTTCACGAGACTTCATTGGATCATTGTTTCCTGTTTGTGTGACAAAAGAGACCATTGTTGGTTGCTAATCATGTTAATCAAAATCACAATCAATGAATAGAGCTTTATTATAGTCCTGAATATTGGAACCGGTTGGCTCAGCTGATTCGTTGGACATTGGTTTTAGATTAAAAGCCTCAGACAATGTTCTGTAATGTGAAGGTCACTGGTTCACAGATATGTTGTAACTAAGAACTACTGTGAACCATAGAAGCCTGGCATGTCATCATTTTTACTGATTAGCTCCAAATTTGGGATAATTTCTGGTATAATGTTATTTGTAGTGCATGGCATGCTGTTCTGTTAAGGATTAACACTTTCGAGGGGAAGTTCTACTTATTATCGTCAGATTTCCTCTCATTACCTTGGATCAAGACGGCTGGATCAAGTGGCTTAACTGAAGGGTGTGATGTGGGAGAGGAGCCATTTTTGAAATGCATCCTGCTTGTATTCTGGGGGAATCCCGTGAATAGAAAAGAAGGGAGAGTAGAAAGAGTGAGTAAAGGATAGGGAAAGATAGAGGAGTGAAGAAAAGGTTAAGGAAAAAGGAAGATGAGAGAGGAGCAGTGAGGAGACGGAAGAGAGGAGGGGAGATGAGGCGTGACCAGCAGAGCAGAGGCTAATGACTGCATTGGCACATGATGTGTGTGCGTTTGTGTGTGTTGCACAGCCAGGCACAGAGAGATGAAACAATAGGTTGCACACTGAGTGGCAGGCTGAGATGGCACCTATTGCGCACACACACACACACACACACACACACACACACACACACACACACACTGGGGTTGTTATTGAACCCATCTTAATGAATGGGTTTGTTTGTGGTGCCTGTTACAAATCAGACAAAGAAAAAAAATCCTGATCAATATGTCCATTCTACATTAGATTGATACCTAATCACAGGTATTTCTTTGTGGAATTTGTACACATAATCACTTTAATTGTCATTGTTACTGCATATAACACCATAGTGTATGTATCTTACCACATTTCCTACAAAAACTGATTTTCAGCCACAACTAGGTCACATTACACACACACACACACACACACACACACACACACACACATGGCCCTGGTTACTGCAATATGTAGAGTGGTGATTGATGGGAAACCAAAAACCACTGAAATAGGAGAAAATAAGGAGGGAGGGGCGCGGGTGATGGAGAGACAAAGAGTGAGCGAGGCAGTTGGAAAGAAAAACAAGAAGGGAAAGAAAGAGATAAAGCAAACACGTGGGGAATATAGGAGGAGGGTGTGAACAAGTGAACTCAAATCTCAGCGTTTCCTTCATTTTGCTGAAATGTGTATTAAACAATGAGATCAGTCTCCATCACTTTATCCCCCCCTCTGACTTTTACTGGAACGTATGCATCCTCTATCAATAAGAATAATTAAATCATTCTTATTAATAACAGATGCTCTCCCTATCATATACTGGCTAACCATAACAAGCTGTGGTAAAGGTCTTGGAGAGGTTCTGGTTGGTGTGTTTAAGTGAAACACGTGCCTGTGTGTGTGTGTGTGCGCGTGCGTGTGCGCTGCAGGGTTCTTTGCAGGAGAGCGTTTCTAGGGTGTGGGGGGTCTGAGGGACACTTTGGCTACATTACTAATGGAACACACCAGGCCTTTTTCTTGTACTTGTGGATACACTTATGCACACACACACACACACATGTGCCCCCTGTCCACCACTTTAGGTCTTTACTGCATATAGAAACAAATCAGCTCATTCACTCAACTGAGAGGCTTAATGTAATCAAGATTCACAGATCCTGATTTTTCTCTTGAGTTACAAACTCAGACTCGAAGGACTCGAAGGTTGATCAGAGGAACATCGAAGTGGGTCAGCAGCACATTCTGGAGAAACTGGGATGAAAGGTTTATAGTTCAGTTAGGTTTCCAAAAAGGGTTTCATGATTATGGCAAAAAATGTATGCTGCCAGTTGTTGTTGCTGCATGTTGAAATAATGGTATAACTATAAGGTTATGCACAAAAAAAATTTTTTTTTGCAGCTAGTCTTATTATCACTCTCAAACTCCTAATTGTGTTCTTCATGTATAAAGTTTACAGTATGTTAGGGTGCAGCTGCAGACCTTGGACAGAGTCTGTGTCTTTTTCATCATCTGGTTTAAAATCAAATAATCTCTAATTCAGCAATAAAAGTGTTTCAAAAACTCTAAGAAATGATTCACTTTGCTCGTCACTTGGATTTGATTTTGATCACATACGTTGCACATTTAAACATAAAACAATTAGAAGAATGATACACATACTGTAACATACCCATCAGTATCACTCAAGTTAATGATATTCAGTTGTGGAAAATCACAGTTATGTATCATTAATGCTGTCACTGCATTGTCATAATTATAATTATGCGTCGAAAAACTGGGTTCAAGGTTTTCATGTGATTTGAAATGATTACTGTACTTCCCCGAAATATATGGCTCTTTTGGTGGGATTCCCTTGATTTCTCATCTTTTCTTAAAATTAAATAAATTTAGCTTAATGATAAAAACAGGACAGCAGTTCATTAAAATGTAGTTCAAAGTTCATTTTCTCATGTTAATATTTTATATTTGTCAGACTATGTGGTAAAGTTTTTAGTAGAAGTACATTATTTCTTTAAAGAGCACTTTCTTTGATTTGTACAAAAACATAATAAGAATTGTACAGATCCATGTGATTTGAGGTTATCCTCCAATTTGATGTCCAAGTGGTTATATTGGAGAGTCTGACCATCTTTCTAGAGCCAATGTTAGGTTATTACTGTCAATCCATTGCATGTAGCCGTTTTGGCAGCTGAACTGTAAACTGCTATATTAGCATCAAACATAATTGGGAGAAACAGCTGCAGGTGACAAGTTGATCCAGTTATTTTTTTTAGAATTACTTCAATTTAAGGGCGGACTATAACTGTCAGTTGCAAGGAAGTATGTGGAAAAGGCATCTTTGTTTCAGTAAATATGATATCCTTCAGCTTCCGAATGCAGTTTCATAGACACAAGTACATGCATCCTGAGAACCTGCAGGTATTTTTCCTGGGAAACAGTAACATATTTACTGAGGAAATACTGAGATCTCACATTCTGATATTCTATACCCGACTGGTAGGATCGTTAACTGTAAAAGACCCTTCAGCATGTAACGGGTTTACTTGATTCTAAAACCTACTTGGCTGGTGAAACAGTAAAGTTTCATATGACTTTGTGATTTTACTGCTGAAGCTGTTCTCTTATGGATTTGTTTTCTTTATGTAAACACACATTTCTGTTACAGTATATAATGGAAAGCCTAAGAAACAGACACAGACAATCATATGCAATTATATATGCTATATTTAGGCTTCCACTGTCCCCAAGAGAGATTAGACACTTTGGACAACATCCTGTGAGTTTCGGTACCCAGAAACTCTAAAGACCATACTTAATAGTATTTGTTGTAATACAGTGGAGTACCAGTTTACCATGTGAGTGTTTATTGTCTGAGTTTTCTGGCACTCGCTGTGGTGTCTCTTGTTGCAACCTTCATCCATCTGGTGCTGCTCTCTCGCTGGGGTGCAACAGACCAGAGAAGACGAGAGCAGATGATCACTGAGCGTTAAAGCACAGTGGGATGTGCAGACTAGACGAGTTGATCGAAGGGTATCAGCTTTCAGATTCTCTGCAGGAAGCTGCATAATGCTTTAACACTGCTGATTCTGGTTCTGCCCACCTGTCTGGCTGCCTAGTCGTGTGTGTGTGTGTGTGTGTGTGCGTGCATTCATATGTTCTCCTCAGTTGGAACAGAAATAGGGCAGACAGACTTGAGCTGTCACTTATGCAAGGATGTATAGGGGGCTTCTTTCAAGTCCTCAGATAGGCGAGAGGTAGATAGCTAGGAAGCAAAGCTGGGCTTAGAGTGAGAAGTCCTTGTGTTGAAAAGAAGTGTGTGAGAGTGAGAAAAAGGGAGCGAGGCTTGGATGGAGAGTGAGAGGGTATTTTTGAGTCTGACAAACTCAAGTCTCATGATGTTTTGAAGCTGGAAGCAGAAAAGAAGGGATGGGGAGAAAGAAAACAACCACTCAAAAGGAAGACTCATGCACCATGGATCAAATTAATTCCTTAAATATATTTTTATATAGGCATTTACTGTCTCCTACAAAACCTCTACTGTTCTGTATGTGTGAGAGTTATGTACCCATTTATACACTAGAATGAAGTAGGAAATAATGATTTGATAATGAATAATAATGGATTAGGAAGCCCCCTTTAGACTTTCTGTCTGCTTTCTCTGCTCACATCTATGGACACACACACACACACACGATAAGAGAGAGCGAGAGAGGTAGAAGTAATGTTCTAGTGCCCTGAGGGAGGTGTCTAACATTGACATGGGTGGTCAGGGTCTTTTCTGAGTGCTGCTGGGAAATGGAATGTTGGCTTCCAGTCAGTCAGGTGACCGACAGCTATTGTCATGTGACCGTAATATTAAAGAGAGCGAGACAATGGGAGTTTGGGTTGGTAAGCACATACATGGATTTTTCTGTGTGTCAGTTGCTAATGGGCCATCATCAGTAAAGTGGTTGCTGCAGGATGAAGGGATAAGCTGTTACGGGCCATGACGCACGCACACATGCACACTGTCTCTCTCTCTCTCTCTCTCTCTCTCTCTCTCTCTCTCTCTCTCTCTCTCTCTCTGTTAGTCATATGATATAGGTGAGGCCCCAGGTTATACAATGTGACAATATGAGATCATTGCCTCAGAGATTGTTCTACTCTCTGAAGCAGCTCACAGGGATTTCTAATAGCTACTACCGTATTTTCTGGACTATAAGTCACTCCGGAGTATAAGTCGCATCAGTCAAAAAATGCGTCATGAAGAGGAAAAAAACATATAAGTCGCACTTTCTTTTCTTTCTCAGTTGTCTTTAGGAGCAGCATAT
Organism: Sander vitreus; assembly: GCF_031162955.1. Taxonomy (NCBI): domain Eukaryota; kingdom Metazoa; phylum Chordata; class Actinopteri; order Perciformes; family Percidae; genus Sander; species Sander vitreus. The sequence goes on from NC_135877.1 coordinate 12,802,675, forward strand.
AGTTGTCACAAGCCTAGAGCGCCTCTCGCGGCTGTAGACGGTAATGTTTTCAGCATGAAATAACATTTAAAACATGTTAAATTATATATATTTTGATATATAAGTCGCACCTGACTATAAGTCGCAGGACCAGCCAAAGTATGAAAAAAGGTGCGACTTATAGTCCGGAAAATACGGTAATAACATTTCAAAAGCCTTGCGCGCGCCTTGACCTGGCAGAATCTTCAGTACTGAATTGTCAACTGGTTGGTTTGGTAGGTATTGATGGTCAAAGTAAGAATACTACCTGAAAGGGCTGGGTGATATAGCCAAAATCATATTTCGATAACGATATATATATCAAGTCAAGTCAACTTTATTGTCAATTCTCTCAAAATATGTGCCAGACATACAAAGGAATCGAAAATACGTTTCTCTCCGACCAACAGTGCAATAAGTATAAAATATATACAATAATTAAATGTTATATTCTAAATAGTGCAAAGTTAAGCAAAAACAAACAGTATAGAGAACAAAACAAATTGATAATGTGCAATATAAAGGAAAAATATAAAATGAAAGTGAAAAAGTGTGAAAGTGTTCCTGAGAGTCTTATTATAACAACATATCACGATATAGCATGTTTTCTGGCAATTCAATAAATAAATAGTCTATATGAAATAATCACATGGTAAAGCCTATTTTTGTATACTTCTGTGTGAATTAAATATTTAGTAAAAGTACAGTCTTTTCTCATTTTATTAAGAACTTGAGTACAAAATGAACATAACATGCAAGGATCTGAATGTTAAGCATCGCCCAAATGGCATAAATATAAGATACATAACTGTGTTATGTATCGCCCAGCCCTACTACCTGATTTTTTTAGATATCCCACACTCAATAGTACAACCTTATTTCAGAATTCGGGGATTTGTTGGCACTGTAGCTTTAAACACTATGAATGATTGATGTTGAGCTTCTGCTTTGTATGGAACTGTTTGCACTAATATGCTGGATGCTTCTCTAATTCCATATTCAAATTAACGATATTGTATGTTATAAACACAAAAAAACACAGGCTCAACATGTTATCTGAAAGATGTCAGAATATTGATTAATTGAATGAAACAGCGAAACCGTTGAATTGGAGGCAAGGTGCCCCTCATTGGACTTCTATTTAAAACTAGTTGCCATGGTGATAATCCTAATAATGTTGCCAGGAGTGTCTAACCTCCCAACGTCTGATCTTGCATCACCTTAAAAATACTGTTGCTTCTTTAAATGCAATATAAAACTCTCTTGCTGTGGTCTCGCTCTGTGTTTTAGTTATTCTGTCATCTGTACTTAAACAAAGCCTTTGTGTCAGTCCTGCTGCTCTTTCTCTGTTTTTCTGCAGACCAATCTGTCTGTTCACCTTTCTCTAAAAGGGTCACAGACATTAAACGTTTTGGATGTGTGTCATTATTTCCTCTCAAAGCACAAATTTCAGTTTGTTCCAGGTAGTGGTGCAAGATATATCGACTCAATATCGTTATCGCGATATCACGTTGCGCGATATTATACCGAAAGTCTCGCGATAATTACGCGATATTTAGTTTGCGTTGCATCCCGCCCGACATGTACCCAAAGAGTATAGAAGCAACAAGAGGCGAAACTCAATAGAACGTTGTGTTACATTCAGTCCAAGATGGCGGAGCTGCAGTTCCATTGAGTTTCGCCTCTTGTTACGTCTATACTCTTTGATGCGCCTCTCGAAAAATACACATCACTTGGTAGCGTTGTATTTCCCCCAACTCATTTCCTGGTTCTCCTTCTCCATAAACAACATGAAATCAAGGAGAGGGTTAACTTTTCCTGCTCCAGATTTCCCACCGTGGTCAGAAATAACAGGGGAGACACTTTGTTTCTCTCCCTAAGACTCTTGAGTCGCTACTCAGTCCGAAGAAAATCGCTGTCACTCTCTCACTTCTTCCTCGCTCTACCACACACACACACACACACACACACACACACACACACACACACACACACACACACACACACACACACACACACACACACACACATGCCGGCTCAACGCACACACCAGAGCACGTATAAACATCAGCTGCGTGGAGCTGGACGAAAGGACCTAAAGAGAGAGCGAAGAGTGGAGCAAAAAGAACACAAAAGTAAGAAAATGAGTGTCGCTTTGGGAGACAACGAAATAACAGAGATTGAAAGAAAACTTTAGAGGCCAAAAGTAACCCTACAGTCACATTAGCTACAAAAGAGAGCGACATGCACTCGCTTCTGGGCGCTTCTGGGCGTGCCTAGCCTACCCCTGGTTGCTTGGCAACAGTAAACAGAAATTCTCCTGTGCTACCTTAAACCATGTCTTAAAAGTTACTTCAGAGGTATTGTTAAGTCACAAGAATGATGTTTTTGGATTTAAAAGTATTTATTTCTCGATAAAAGTAACACAATATATGAGATTAAATGCCAAACATATCAGATATATACATAAATACCATGTCCTGAAGCGTTTTCCGCCATCTTGAATTATTTTCTTCGACTCGAGCCACTGACAGACATCACGCTGCCCTCACGCGGCCTTCACTCGGATTGGCAGTCGCTCGTGGCCAAACAGCCACTCCCAGAGTGATAGAGAAAGACATTATATATTTATAATCTCTATGACATTTATGTCTCTATGGCTCTGGCCACTCCCATTGAAAATGAATGGTAGCCTGTCGCTTTGTCTCTGTCTCTTGTAGCTAATGTGACTGAAGGGTAATGCCTCCTCCTCGGTAGCTTGGAAATACTTTGGCTTTAAGCCAACAGATGTGCATTGCATTGTTTTTTTATACTGTAGTGTATATACAACTAGTACAACATGTCCTGTTCTATAGACATGCTCTTTATTTACTTATTTTATACTGTCCAACCAGTAAAACATGTTCTGTTCTGTAGACACATGTCGTACCAGTCCAATATGACTGTCAGTTGAAAGAAACCTTGTGTTGTAAGAAAACTTGTTTTATTTGTTATAAATCTATTTTTATGCGTTTTCCCATAACTTTGGTAATTTTACATATGTTTAAAAATATCGAAATTAATATCGATATCACAATATTCATTATCGATTTCGCAATATCACATTTTTTCAATATCGTGCATCCCTAGTTCCAGGTTAATTGTAACATCTCTTTCATTGTTGTTTTAATCTCTTTTTTCTGGTGCAACCCACTTGTAACTGCAGGTTATCCTGTGAAGACTTTATATTTTGCATGACTAATTTAATAATTTACAGTCGCAGAGGAAGTCTAAATCCTCTTAGTACTAGGTTTTGTCACCTTATTTTATCGTTGTGAGGCAGCTCTGATTTTGTTTATTTTTGGGTCAGTGATGTGCTGAATGTGTCAGCTATGGTTAGACACAGAGCTGGTGAAGAAACTAGAACAATTAATGTGCAAACACATTCAGACAGAGCAAATAAACACATACACACACTCACTAAAACTGATAAACAAGCCTAGCACAAAACAAAGTAACGCCTACAACAAAATAGAAATTAATTTTGGCTGGACATAGTTGAACGCATGACACATTTTACACACATGTTGATGTATACATTTATTTGCCTCGGGTGTACTGTGGAGTGGATAAGACTGTTTTTAATGGCAGGCTAGCAGTTACTGTTGACTTGCGCTAGCCTAGCACCAGCAAACTGCAACTGGAAGGACTGGATGAAAAGTGTTAAACGGTCTCCACTGATAAATAACACACTGGCTAACTTGGAAATGTCATATGTCCAAAATTCTGAACCACCCCTTTAAGGTATCAGTGGTATAGCTGGAATGCCCATTAATGTGTGTGTGTGTGTGTGTGTGTGTGTGTGTGTGTGTGTGTATAAAGACTTGGTGTGAATGTTAAAGACCACAATTCAAATCCAAACAACAAAAAACACGAAGGACACGAGAAGTATGAGCTGGCACCTGAGGTGAGCACCATAACGTTTCAGCCAGGGAGGAATGGCCAACTTTGAATCTTGTTTTTACAAACCACATTCAGCAACTCCTACATATGCTACGTTTACACGTGGCCGGCTACTTTCATAAACAGACATTTCAACCTCTCCGTTTTCAAAAATAACATTGTGCACAGCTGTCAGTTTTGTGTAAGTGTTCGTTTACATGTTCCCGTGTATATATGCCATCAATGCCGTCAAGAGCATGCCAAACCTGTAGGTGGCAGTGTAACGAGAAGCTCAAGCCCACGTTAGCCAATCAGAATCCTGAAAATAGCAACAACAGCAACAAATCACTTCCTCTTTCTCTCTCTTGGCTGCCTAAGCCTGCGTTTGTCTCAGTTTACATGCAACCGTGCAAACGAAGCTTTCCAAAATGTCCACTCTGGCCGGAGGTTTTAGAAAGACTCGTTTTCAGAGGCGAATTCTCTACGTTTGCGTGTAAACAAAGGGCACAAACGAAGGGAAATGTCTCCGTTTTTCAAAATAACCATGTACGTAAACAGGGCATCATTCTGCCTTTTAAGCAAAAATGCAAAGACGTGCACTTGTTCAATGCTCTCAAATGTGAATATTTCTTTTTTTTGTCTTTTCTTTAATTGCTGTAATTTTGTGAGCATAGATGGACACTTTTTTTTGTTCCATTGTGGGAATGTTTGAGGGCATACAGTTAACTTCACAATCAGAATTTGGACATTCCAATAAAACGACAAAAAGTAAATATAGTGCACTATTTAGTTTCATTTATTTATAAATCACTTTTATAAACCAGTTTGTCACAAAGTATGTCTCAGAGAAATTAAGTTTGTACTGCACTGATACAAAGAAGACACATCAAAATACAGTCTCACTCTAACGGATGTTTGCTTCTTTGATAAGATGAAAGGAGAGTCTACTGTTTCATCCCCATCCACATCCTTCTCTAGTGCTGCATTTTAATGTAATTTGAAGCCTGATAGTACCTGGTTGCATATTTCATTGCATTTGTATTCTAGCAGCATGTTTAGATGGTGCATCAGTGTGTTTGTTTTGTAAGTGTTTATTATTCCTCAGCTCTCTATTCTCCTTTGTATTATTACCTTTCCTCCCCACCCATCAAACCCTTGTCTTGCTTAATTTGAATGTAATCATGCTCACTATAATAGTGTTGGACTATTAATACAACATGTTTTGTTTGGGTAAATGCCCTCCAGATTTCAGAAGAACAATGTTTCCTTAGTTTTTATGTATGTATGACTAAACTTCCTTTTCTGTCTTGTGTGTAGGATCGCAAACTGTCCAAGTCGGAGCGCCAGCGCTTCAAAGAGGAAGCAGGGATGTTGAAAGGTCTCCAGCATCCTAACATTGTCCGCTTCTATGACTCCTGGGAGGGACCATGCAAAGGAAAGAAATGTATTGTTCTGGTCACAGAGCTCATGACATCTGGCACGCTTAAAACGTAAGTATATGAGAGATAAAAATAATTTCCCAAGATGTAAGTTTAGTGACCTCGTAACTTATTGGCATGGAAAACAAAGACTTGTATTGCGTTTGCAGTATTTAGTTCATGTGTTTTATCATGTGAAACACTTTTTGCAGGGAATATGTACAAACATGTGCATGCACACTCTTAACCACCCCTTTTCACCTTTACTTCTGAAGAGCACTGTCGTTACAGATGATGACTCACCTCCAGTTTTTTATTGAACTGTAGAAATTGCACACACACACACACACACACACACACACACACAC